>NW_025999894.1:2957389-3012436 GCF_001458135.2 Marmota marmota marmota | reverse complement strand
TCCTCCCTCCCCTCCTCCTCCTCCCCTCCCCTCCCTCCCTCCTCTCTCTCTCTCTCTCTCTCTCTCTCTCTCTCTCTGACTCCTGGCTGCCCTGAGCTGAGTAACTTTCCTCCATCCGCCTTTCTGCCCTGGTGTTCTGCTGCCTCATCTCAGGCCTACAGCAATGGAATCAGCCAACCATGAGCCCCCAAATAAACCTTTTCTTCTCTAACTCCCGTTAGGTCCTTTGGACACAGTGACAAAAAGTTAACCTAGTTACACAGGTAGTAAGTGGAAGGGCAGGGATTTGAACGCAAGTAGCCCAACTCCAAATCTATGCTCTTAATAATACTAGCAGGAAGAGAAAAATGGGCTTCTTTATAATCTTTCCCCAATATCATCCAAGGGTTAGTGATGTCCCTTCCAAAGTGTGCAACCCGGAAGGTGCTGATCTTTGCCCTTGAACTTGGCACACCACACATGGCTGATGACCCAGGACGCTCTGCCCAGCGAGCCCTACCATGCCTCCTAACACCTCCTTGGTTAAGGGAGCCTTTCTTTTAGCAATTGAAGCAAGACATGAACCCCAAGGACAGAAGAAATAAGAGTCAAAGGAGGAAAGGAAGGCATCTCCCTCCCCAGTGACCCCCAAGCAATGCTGCAAAGAGCCAGGAGACGCTAAATCCCCTAAGGGACATCCAGGCCTGCAAATCATGGGTATGCTGACCAGAAGGAAGGTTACCTGGGAATGGCGACACAAGTGAACCCCAGGCATCAGGAGTGAAGATGTGGCTGAGAAAAATAGTAGAAGAAAATTACAACAGAGAATGAAAACAGCCGTGGCCAGGGGCGGCTGCCATCCAGAGTGGAGCCAGGGCAGGAACTGGCAGACACTCCAGCTGCAGGCAGCGGGCAAGACAGCCATGGGGAGATCATGACCCCCCAACCACAGTCTGGGAACAGAAAGGCCCACACCTTAGCAGCCTCTAACGGGCTCTCTATACACTGCAGACCAGCAAAATGATCGAATTTCCTAAGTAAAAAGTTGGACGGCACTCACATAACAAGAAAAAGAAAAGTGCCTTTTAGAAAGCGCCCCATGGGTGCGGGGGAAACATGGTTAAATCAGGTCTCAGTGCTTACAGAGCTAAAACTGAGTTTTTAAAAAATCGTATGATGATATTTCCCTGCAGAGCTAGATAATAGAGTCATTGCTTGGTTTACTGCTGGGCAACAAGTCCTGGGGACATCAATTAGAAACAGCAAGACAAATTAGAGATATGCTGTGACGATATTTAGGTGAATATTGTCCCCTTCACCCCTACGCCTAGAGTCACTTGGTCTTCTTTCTGCTTAGATCCAGATGCAGCCTTTCAATTTCAGGTTGAAATGACCCCATCTACCAAGTGACCTCAGCAGTCTGGCAGTTCTGAATTTCCCTGGACTAGTTTGCTCTTCAGCAAGTCGCCCTGGCCTGGGTTCCCCGCTAGGGCTAAGTGTCTCTCTGCTTGCTCCTGATTGCTCTTACTCTTCCATTATTAGCAGCCTCCCCTCTGGTCCACTAATGCTCACCCTCCTGCCTGCCTCTCAAGGTCCCAAATGAAATGACTACTCTAACATTCATCTTTTCTTCATCTCTTCCCTCTTCCAATTCCTACCACCCCTTGACTAAATTGCCTTCCATGCCTATCATCAAATTCCAGTCCCCAGACCTAGCTTTACCTGTGACTCCTCAGTCTACAGGAAACACAGAAGACAATAAAATATGAAATCATATAAGTCAGCCCCACCCTCACACCTGCTACAAGTATCAAGTGAATGACGACTTCACAGAATTACATAATTCAATATCTCCAAAAAAAAAAATCCCTGTTAAGTCTAGCAATTGTGTTTTTAAGTACCCGTTCCCCGATATATCCAAAATACGGCCATTGCAAAGGGTGAAGTAGGTGCTCTGCTCATCTGTGCATTGGTGTCTGTGGGGAATGCTCAGATGATGCTGATGGAGAGGCAGAGGTGGGGAGGCAGAGTGTCCCTGGAGTGTTGCTGATCTAAGCTTGCACCTCTACTCTGCTATTCACTAGCTCCATGACCTCAAAGAAAATTTCTTGGCTTCTCTGAGCTTTGGTTTCCTCACCTGTAAAACGGAGAATACAAGTCCATAATAGGTGAGTAGGGAAGGAGTGACGAGCTAACAAACATGAGGGGCCCGGTGGTGGAGAAACTGAGGTACAGAAAGTGACTTAGCTTGGCCAATCCTGCCACTACTGGATAGCCCATGTAACAGGAGTCTCAACCCAGCAATTCAATCTCTCTGCACTTAGTTTAGGCTTCCTGTGCGTCACTCAGAAAACTTGATGACTACCGTAAATCCAGCCTGTCTCTTTCCTCTGTGTTCTTCTGCCCTGGGAGAACACTAGAGTCTGCCACTTAACAGCAAATTGTCAATTATTGACGTGATTGTATAAACTTGATATTCTTAGGCAAAGTAATAGATCCCACCCCAGCTTCTGTTAATCACTAGAAAGGACTAAAGCTAATCTAACACTAAAAGAGCCAGCAGCTGCTAAGACAACATGCTGCATACCCAAAATACCTTTGTTGCAGGGCAAAAAATAAACATTTTTTTCCCCTTGCCTACACTCTTAACTCCTTAGGTGTGTACCTATATGATTTGTTATGTGATATGACAGCCATATTTTAATGATTCGAAATAAATTTGAACTAAGCCCAAGAACTGATACATCTGGTACCGAAGTTGACGGTATAAGTACCTCAAATAAAAAGGGAAAAATTCACAAAAGTTTACTTTTTTAAACCAGAGCATAGAAATGCACATCCCACATCCGAGGAACCATCCATGAGAAGTAAAATCAATGGTTATGTCCCTATCGACCCAATCATTATGTATAAAACTTGGGGTTCTTTTAATACCCCTTAGGGTGCAGGCTTCAAGCCCAATTCATTTATATATAACACAAAGAAAAGGGAATTCTTATGAGGAAATACTCACAGAACAGTGAGAAAAATATCAAAAGAGAAATGGAAAAATTGGGTCCCAGCCTCGGGTTTACCACCTGGTAGTTATATAACTACATCTAAACATGCAATAGTTTCCCCATCTGCAAAACAAGAAAAGGCACTTGGTTCTAGTACATCCAATGTTTATTATGAGCCAAACAAAAATTACCTTTATCTATGATTTCTGAACATCATCCACAAATCAAGGCAAGGCCATCCACATTTAAAATCTCACTTTTGTTTGGTGAACCAGAATTAGCTCACTGACAGACCTAGCGAAGGCTGAGCCAGCCCTTTTGCTTTTGAGGTCAGTAAGTAATCTAAGACTCAAGAGTTTTCTCCCTGCTGCTTAACTTCCCTGAGTCGAGTTTCCTTCCTCTATCTCAGAGAGTTGGTAAACTCTTTTTCCTGTTGCAAATGCACTGTGGGTTTCCCATTAGACTCCAGTGAAAGAACGTTGGTGGCATGTATGCAATAGACAGCTTGAGACTGCAGTGGACATTAGACATGCATTTGACATCTTAGTCCCCTTCTGTGTTTGGAGAATTGAGCCTGTCACTCATTACAGAATCTTAGGTGCTGGATACTCACTTTACCAGCATCCTTTGCAGCCTGAGTATGGGCCCAGAGTAACCAGTACAAAGATAGAATCTGTACCTGATGGGTGTGAACAGGGAGAAACAGTACAGGATCCATTTCAGCACCTGACAATGATGGTGGCATCTCCATCCAGTTTGGAGGATATATTAGCAGCAATTCTGATGATGGCCACAAGCCATGTCCAGTAGTAGTGGTGCATGCTGACAGATGTACCCACGGGGGCAGCACAGGCATCTGCACGAGACCCTTCTTTGGTAAACTTTGGGGTTTTGTTCCAGCTCCATCTCTGGTCTGGTTCTCTGGCCCTCTGGAATAAGTTACTCTAAATTCTTTCAATGGATTCTTTTCTTGCCCAAATTAGAAAGAACTGACTTCTGCAGCTTTTGACAAAGAATTTTCATTGACTCAGAAGTCATCCTCAAGACCAAGAAGTCAACCAGGACTAACAAAGCACCTCTCCAGAAACCTCTAAATGAAGTACTGCAAAACTTCAGGGACCCTGTTCAACCTTTCCATTCACAATACATTCCACAGAGCAAACCACAGGATAGAGGAGGGGAAAATATCCCTGAAAGTCACCAAATTGTAGTCCAGAGATACAGAAAAGCAAACCTAGAACATTAGCTCATCTGCAAGTAGTTTAAGACCAGCTCTATTCAGAACATTTTTGTAGAAGTAGAATAGGATATTAGAAGAAGTGTATAAAGTTTTTTACATTAAAAAAAAAATTGAGCTTTGGTGATACCTTGCATCACCCCTTCTGTTCCAGTGTCCTAATGATGGCACTCTCCAGACACACCCACTGGTACTGAGAAACTTATATACCCTACAGGACATGTCCATGCCTCCTTTGCTTTTCCCAGATCCTCCTCTCTAACTAGAATGTGCTCCCCTTGCTGATGCATTCAGATCCTTCAAAGACCAGTTCAAATGTTACTTCTCTGTGAAGTTTGCTTAACCTCCCTCCTGGACTCTCCATTCACCACCTACTTGTGCTCTGTGTCACTGTATCTCTACTGTGGTCATTATGCCTCCCTTGGTTTTGAGAGTGTCAGTCACCATTCCTCTTCAGGGACATGTGAGACTACAACAAAAGGTACATATAACATTTATATCTTTGGAGTCTCGGTGAAGAGGAGAAAGTGGAACTAAAAAGCAGTCAAAGAAGCAATGGTTGACATTTTCTGAGATTTGAGAAAAAGATTTCTCACACACACACACAGATACACACATACACCTATGGATTCATACCATTACGATCTGTTAGGGAAACCCAAACAGGATAAATCCAAAGAAATTCACACCCAAACATATGATAATAAAATTTTTAGAAAACTACGGGTGGAAAAATAGCCAGAAAAAAAAAAAAAGTAACCAGAAAGAAATAATTCATCCTTTATAGGAGAAAACAAGTTGAATGGCAACAGATTTCTGAACAGAAACAATGGAGGCTAGAAGGAAGTGGCACATTTTTTCAAATCCTATAAGAAAACTGTCAGTGGGAAATTCTATATCCAAGGAAACTAAGCGAAGAAGAAATCCAGACATTCTCAAATGAAGAGAAACTATGACAAAGAATGGCTGAAGAAGTTCTCTAAATTGAAAGGAAATGATAAGGGAATAAAATATCAAGAGAACCGTAAGAGC
The DNA here is from genome assembly GCF_001458135.2 of Marmota marmota marmota. NCBI lineage: Eukaryota > Metazoa > Chordata > Mammalia > Rodentia > Sciuridae > Marmota > Marmota marmota. Next base: position 3,007,189 of record NW_025999894.1, on the reverse strand, counting down.
AGTGTCAGTAATGTGGAGAAGGTAGGGATAAGATTGTGAGATGTAGAAGAGAATGAGTGGTGTTGAAAAGGAGGCAGCCAGAGGGGACCATGAAGAGTCCAGGAGTGCTGGGTTTCTGTTCATGACTAAATAGTGACCAGGGGTCACTCCAGTTGAACTGGGCTGACTGGGCTGCGCAAAATAACCACACAAGAGACACAAATACCTTTTCCTTTGGGGTCACTGTGACGGCTCCGCTAACCTTAAGGGTCTGCAGGAAGAGAGAGTATGCATTGACCCCTTTTATTGAGGAGAAGCTATTCAAATGAGGCAAGGGGTCAGGTTTCAGGGGGCTGAGTCTATCCTCATGATGTCCGCTGTCAGCAGGTTGACTGACACCTGGGTAGGACACACCCAAGGGCACAGTAAGAGAAGGGGACACACACAAGGCACTTTCATGGAACATTCTATCCTAAACAGGGCAAGGAGTTATATTACAAAGGAACAGGTGAGCAGAGCTTCCCCCATGGGGCTGTAGCAAGACACACCCAGGCACGAGACACCGACCCACGCACCCAAGAAGGGTGAGGAAAGCTCTGCCACATTTCTGTGACTGAGCGCCTCAGCACCCAGCCGGGGAGTGTGACTCAGTCAAGTGCAAGGTTGGTCTCTCACCCAGGAGAGAATCCTACAGGTTGGGAACCTGGATAGTGTAAACATACTGACCAAGAAGTACGAAAGGTTCAGATCTCTGTTTAACCCCTTCCTAACTCGCTTGCCTCTGAATAATTTCAAATACTTTCCAAAGCTTCTAAGTTTTTAAGTGGTAATAAAAATAGGTACCTCATAAAGTTCTCGTAAGATCCCCATCAGACAATACTCACACAATATTGAGCGTAGTGTCTGGTGTGTGAATACAAGGGTGAAAGAAATGCTACTCTTAGTTTTGGTCGCTAAAGTCAATATTCTAGCCAGAGAGAAGCCAGCCCAAGGCAATGTTGTTTTCAGGATGTTTTAATACAAAAAGAAAAGACCATTAGAAACAGTGGGAGGAAAGTAGGGAATGTAGCTCAGTGGTAGAGCACTTGCCTAGCATGCTCAAGGCCTTGGGTTTGACTCCCCAGCACCACAAGTAGAGAAGAGAGAAGAGAAAAAGGAAGGGAGGGAGGGAAAGAGGGAGGGAGGAAGGGAAAAAATGAAGGGATATATATTCAGAGGAACAGGGTAAGCCATGGAGTAGGAACAGAGTGCAAAAATATCCTCAGACAGGACATGCAATCTACACGGGATCAGAAAGCCTTGGATTCGAACACTGGAAGCACAACATACTAACATATGTACCATGGAGAAGCAATTTGACCTCCTCAAGCTTCAATTCTCTCCGAAATGGAAATAATAATCCTGACCTTACATTTATCATCTCTAGCCATTTTTACAACCCCAATGAGAGCTTAAGATCACAGACATCTAATAAATGGCAATACTGTTATTATTCAAAATAGATGAATCAATGAAGGGATAGATATAGAGAGGTGAGATTTCAGGACATGGACTTATGACTGGGGTTGGAATTGGGATGTCTATTTTAGCTAGACGTTTTAGCAAAGAGGAAAATCCAATTATTGTGAGTGAGGAAAGGCCAAAGAACTAGAGACCTCCCAGGAAAACAGAAGAGCTAAGCAATTTTCTCTGCAATTCTCAAAACATCAAAGTTGAAAGAGACCTGAGGACTGATTGGAAAGAGTTCCCTGCATTCGTTTTATGGATGGCAAAAGGTTATATATAAAGGGGCAGAGAGTGAATCTGGGACTCTGTGGACCGTAGAGTTTCTGTCCCAATAACTCAACTTCACCATTGCAGTACAAATGCGAGATAATGTGACAAATGAGTGTTCCAACATAAAACTCTGTAGACATTCAAACATAGACATGACATAATTGCACATGTCATGAAATATTCTTCTTTTGATCTTATTAAGTATTCTAAAAAGTACCAACTATTTTAGCTCTCAAGTTGTACAAAAACTTCCAGGCAGCCATCATTTGCCAATGCTTTCCATATAGTGATGATAAGCTTGGGCCACAGGCAAGAGTTTGAGTCTTTTCCTCATGATTTACTAGAAGTGAAACCTCAAATAGTGTACTTAGTCCCCCACACCTCCTATTTACAGACTTCTCAACAGTGAAATATGGACAGCATTACATATTTTCCATATAATTTTGTGAGACTCCAATGTGAAAATGTGTGTAAGTGAGTTTAGCAGAGGGCCTGATACAAAGCCAAACCCCAAGTAACCAGAACAACAAACAGAAGCATTGGACCAAGAGAAGTCCGGCCACACAGCAAGAGAGCGCCTGCAGCAGGATCAGGACCTACATGCCTGTCTATTCAATTTGTTCTCTTTCCAGTCCCACAGCTATTGATGGACTGAGCTTCCCAAGAAGCCAGCCCTTCGTGAATATGTAGCTCAACAGCCCCCAGAAAACCTCCCACCCCTTGGAGACTGAGGCAGGAGAATCATGAGTTCAAAGCGAGCCTCAGCAACTTAGTGAGGCCCTAAGCAACTCAGGGAGATTCTGTCTCTAAATAAAGTAGAAAAAAAGGGCTGGGGACGTGGCTCAGTGTTTAAGTGCTCCTGGATTTAATCCTTGGTACCAAAAAAAAACCAAAAAAGCCTTCATTCAGTCAGTCACTTTTATATGAAGTTATACAGAACACTTACTGTAGAATCACTATCATTTAAAAATAATTATAGCACGTCTTCATTAAGTCTCACTTTCACCAGCCTGATCATTAGCATATCCAAAAGGGAGAAAAAGGAGCAAAAGTCTTTTGGATCAAGAGAATCAAAGGGCTGAGCTCTTGAAGGGGAGGGGTTAGAAGCTTCAGAAAAAAAGGATGGAATTCAGATGAGATCTGTTAATTTGCAAACCTGTTATCGTTCCAAAGCTAAATCTCTACAGAGGACTGAGAAGACTGACAGCTGTTCACTTCTTTTAAAGTGTTGTTTGCGGTCTAACAATCTAACGCTGCTGGCAACATATCTATTTTTTGTTTCTTCTAAATCAATGCCAAATGATTGAAACATATTTGAGATTATTAATGTTTTTAACTTTTAGGAACATCAGATCTGAACCAGTTCACAAAGCCGATGCCGCCCTTTTCTTCAAAGACGGTACAACCTTTCTTGATCCAATCAAAGGCCATTCTTCTACTATCTCCATGGCTTATCTTTTATTCTCAGCAGAATGAGATGGATAAATGCACTTTGGAAAACACACATGAGAGTCAGTTATACATAAATTCAGGTTACTAGCAGAGAATGGTTGAAGAATGTGTGCGGTTCCTTCCAAACTTCTGCCCAAAACAACAACAACAAAAGGAGATGATTCCCTGGCACCTGGAGTGGAAGGAAGGTGAAATGTTTGACAGAGTTCACCCACTAGCATTCAGCCATCTTAATTTTACACTTCTGTATTTGCACTAAAGCTCTATATTCTCCGTATGTCTTAGCCTCCCTGTGTCTTCTAATAAGATTCTACCGTTCTTTAGAACAACAGAATTAAGCAACCATCCCATCACAGAAAAGAAAACCCAGGCCCAATGAGGTCAGTTGTGTCGATGAGATCACGGATCTAGTTAAAAAATACAGATAACTAGTTAATTTGTTTTTCTCTGGCATGTTGCTAAGTTTGTTGCTAAGAATGCCACAAGGCTATGGATACAGATTTTTTGGAAATTTCAAGTTGAAAAAAAAAAGACAAAAATAACATTTGCTGCACATGAAATCTGGAAGAGACCACCTTAAGTTTGATTTTTCCCTTCATCAGTACCCTCTTGCACTTTTGTAAGCCTGTCTGGAACACTCCTTCTTGGAGCACTCTCCTCTTTCTGAGTGTGAGACTGACTTTCCAAAGTCCAAGAAGTCTCCAGCTCTAGAATGCAGAGGCCGAGTGTCTGTGCTGTAAAACCTGCAGAATGGCAGGCACTCAGATGTGGTGGCATTAACGTGACCTCAGAGAGGAGGCAGACAGGGAGAGCCAGCAAGCTCCCCAGTCCTTGGCAGGCAGGAATGTCAAGTTTGTTCACTTCGAAACAAAAGGCAGGGTGGGGGACATGCCCGTATAAATGAAAACCATATAATCAGACTTCAAGGCATGCCCTGTTCAATAGGGGCAAATGCAGGGTAGTAAAACACCAACAAAACGTCATCACGGAGTTGAGTCACCGAGTGGCAAAGAAAAACTACGTTCAATACTAATCAACCCATGCAAACTCTCTTCTCCACAGAGGCTGCTATCTTTTTTTTGTTTTCCTGATAAAGTTAGCCTAGACTTGCCAAAGGAAAGCACTTCAAAGCCAATTTGGCTCTTGATTCCATACCGAGCTCAGAATATTAACAAAAACCTGTTGCTAAGGGACAGAGATGCATAGTTGGGTCTAAAATATAAAATTATGCTAATCTAGCTGCTGGGAGAAACCCTCTCCCAGGAGCGCTTCCCGGGGTGTTGGAGTCCAGCAGTGAATGCCTCCTCTGTTGCAAGGCCCTCCTTGGCCCCACTGTTCCTCCTCCCTCATCTCTCACTATTCTCTGCCCCAGGACCCCTGCATTCCAACCTCCCTGAACTTTAGGATTTCCTGGATTTTCTTGCCATTTCCCGCACCAAAGCTGGGTCTCCCATTAGAAGACGAGCTTCCCGAAAATAGGAATCATCTCTACACACTCCTCAGTGCCTAGCAGCGAACGACACAGAGAAGCAAAGAATAAATGTCCAGAGAGTGAGTAAACGGGTGACTGGTGGCATGCACAACTGAACAGAGCCATTCAGTCGTGCAAGGACCGAGTGAATAAACCAAGGTCCCGATTCGATTCTTACTATGCCCAGGGCTCTTTCTCTCTCTCCTGGTTTTTATCTTTAAGCCTCAAGGGTTGCCTTCTGTCTTTGTAGAAGGAATGTAAGCGCTCCCCAGAGACTCAAAGGCTAACTTCACATCAAGATGTGCCCTCAGGTGTGAGTTTCAGGAGTTCTGTCCTCCATGCCTGACATTTCTAATCATTTAATTTCTCTTGGTCATAGTTGCTTCGTCTATAAAATGAGGGGTTGACCTAGAAGGTATCTGAGGTCCCTGCTAGATGCAACAGTCCATGATTCCAAAGTCTTGTCTTTGCATTTGTCTGCTATCCAGTGCCCAGACCATTTGCACTACATTACTCGAGCAGCTGTCACATCATTGGACAATCCTGCCTTTGTCGTTTAGCCATTAGAAAGAGTGTGTGTGTTTCCTGTGTAGTTCTCCAGGGGCACTGCCTTCGTTTGTTCCTCAGATGGTCATATCGCTCTTTCTACGGCTCCAGTGGTCTTTTTATAAAGGCATCCAGCAACACAAAAAAATGACAACATATATGATCTCAGCCGACTCACTCACAGACAACATGAGCAAATCCAAGAAGATGCAAGAACCGAATTCTTTATTATTAATCCATGCAACTTTACAAAGAGTTTTATAGAAAAAAAAAAATGATGGAAAACACCACAGGTCACAATACTGCCAGAGCTTCTTTTCAGCATATAACCAGCCATATTTATTGCTTTTGTTTTTTCATGCCTTTCCTTCCAGTCTGCTTATCATGTCAATCATGTGTTTTCCCCTCCTATGCCGCTTTCCCAGATGACAGCACCTCGAGGTGGACCTAGTCCACATGAAAATTCATGAGCATGATCCAGGCAATGCAGAAGCCACTCATCATCAGATTTTTCTTTTTCTTTTTATTTTCTTTTTTTTTTTTTAAGATAAGAAATTTGGTATCAGACTAAAGACTGTATATAGCTGCAGGGCTAACGCTCTTTCAACCCAGGTGCAAACTGAGGAGTCAGCCTGGTCCAAAGAGGAAGGCAGAGGGCAAAGAAGAACCTCAGAGAAAAAGCAGAATGAGGGACTCTGCCAGAGGAGAGCAAGAAGGAGGAAGGGAGTCAGAGAATATGTCATTCAGAAACCACCAGAGTCATCTGCACCTCTTGTAAATGGATTCAATGAAAATTTCCCAAATTAAGACTCTTTTACTTGAGGTAAAACAAAATACACACAAACACATCTGCAATCACACACCAGATATATTGTAGCAATTCCTCCAGAGTCAGAAGCATCTTTCCACAAACAACTGTCTTCTCTTCATAACTGACTGTATCAGGCAGTTATCCAATAACCTAAGCTATTTCTTCATGATTATACAGTACGGGTGCTTCTATTTTTCACTATTTTAACAAAGTAGTGAATTTTGGCTGGGGGTATAGCTCAGTGATAGAGCACTTGCCTAGCATGCACAAAGCTCTGGGTTCCATCTCTAGTACCACACACAAATTTATATATATATATATACATACATACACACACATACACACACACATATGTATAGTTTGTTTGTTTTTTTTAATAAAATACATTCCAGCTCTGTATCCACTAACTAGATGATCTGGGAAAAGTTAGTCTCTTGAGTTCTAACTTGCTCCTTTGTAAAATGAGAATAAATATCACCTACTTACCATGAAGGTTTTAGAACTATCCCAAAGCTTAAGGTGCTTAGTAAATAAGTACTTATCAAAAAGCCTTGCACATAGTAGGCACACAGTGATGACTATTATAGGGCAGATTCCCATAAATAATAACACTGAATCAAAGAGTAGGAGCCAGACATGGTATCGCACTCCTGTAATTCCAGCGACTGGGGAGGCTTAGGCAGGAGGACCACAAGTTCAAAGGCAGCCTCAGCAACTTATCAAAGCCCTAAGCAACTTAGTAAGACCCTGTCTCAAGGGGCTAGGGATATGGCTCAGTGGTTGAGTACCTCTGAGTTGAATACCTGGTACCAAAATTTAAAAAAAAAAAAAAATGAGTGAGAAACTTGGCAGGTCCTAACTCTCTCTCCATCCCCCAATATATTTTTAGAACAGAATTTTCAGAACAGAGCCCTTCTTCTGGCATTTTCATTTCTTCTCCCCAGCTGTGCGTGAGGTAGCTAGGCCCCAGAGCTGCTTTTTCTTGTTGGATTGTGTTCACCTGCTCACCTGCAAGAGTCAACTGAGAGCTGGTTTCTCCTTCAGCCCAGGGGCCTGACAGCCCAGCCGATTCTCCACTTGCTGACTTCCCCTGACTGTGGGTCCCATTCAGCAGAAGTACCCAGTGTGGAGGATAGGCCTGGGCTCGTTTTGGACAGACTAGTTTCTGTTGCTCTTTTTCTGCGTGTCCTTCTATACCCTACCTCCCCAGGCTCCCCACAAGAGCCAGACGAACAGTCTGCTTCTGAAGATGACAGAAGCAGGTGAGGTGGACACTCGTTTCTTACAGGCAGGGTTAGTCAGTGTGCAATAAAAACTCCTATTACTGCCTGGATTCTGCAGCCTGGATTCTGGGGCCCTTTCACTCAGTCCTTGATTTCCAATTGATATCTGTTTATTCTTTCTTTCTCTCCTTTCCACATTGACTCGTCTCATTCTTGACTTTCTGCCTATCTTCTGCTACCCACCTGTCCTTTGGGGATTTGGATCACCTGTCCAAGACCACCCCCCCCCACCACCAGCTCTGAGGGATGCCTGGGCCTTGGCCTCCACCTTCCTGTGACTTTCTCTGGATTGCCCATCTGGCCCCACACTTGAAGCCTGCCGCCATCAACCCCCTGGCAGGACAATCTGACAGATGATGGACATCTGTTCTGAACTGGCAAAGTTCCTTCCCCCTGGCTTTATCCCTAGTCTGACTTTATCCCTACTCTGACAACAGGCCTAACAATTTCTTTCCTCATTGTCCCCTCCTACTGAAGCAGCTCCTGGTATTTTTATACTCAATTTTGTGCTAGCCGTTCCCAGATCACATTAAGAAAATAAAGCTACCTATTAACTCAAATAAGTGCATACACCATCGAAAAGACGTTTTGTTAATAATCAGGGAATGGAGACAGAACTCAGTGGTAGAGTACTTGTCTAGCACATGCAAGGCTCTGGGTTTCATCCGCAGCACCAGAAAACAAAAACAACAATAATAGTAATAATCAATATTGCAAGAGCTTGGCATCTCTTGAGTTGTAGGCTTTTTTTTAAAGACGTACAGGCTTTTTTTTTCTTTTTTCTTTTTATTGTTTTCTCTCTTTGGAGCTGGGGATCTAACCCAGGGTTCCACTCATGCAAAGCAAGCAGTTTGGCCCTGAGCTACATCCCAGCCCCTTACAGACCTTTTCTAAAAATAAGTTTGCTTCACTACAGATCCTTGGTTCTTACTCCCACTGCCTCTTGTGCTTTGCTCCATGAGGACTAGGACTATTGATATGATGGAAAGAAAGCCTTCTTCCCCTAACCACCAAGCCCTGTCCCTTTATCTGTCAAAGTCGCTTGTGAAAACCACTGAGACTGATATGTAAGTCTCATTACCACTAAATATCAATTAATTTTGGGGAATCCTTGCAGCCATGGCATATTTATGTGTGTGTATGTGTGTGTGTGTGTGTGTGTGTGTTTTCTAATTTAGCATACCCAATTTAAAAGCAACCAATCTACCATTAATGATAGAAAACCAGAAGAAAGAGTGGGTACTCTCTTGGGACCAGAGCAAGTCTACTTTCACTTCCTCATCCTCCTGAGAACCATATTTCAAGTTCTGTTATGCCAAATCCATGTCTTCCCTCTACTGCCAGGCTTCCTGATTTCTGCCCACGTCCTCAGGAACCTCACCCTCCTGGGTATCTTGGCTCTATCTTGTACTAGATCTCACCTGCACATCACACAGAGGAGCATTAGTTTGCTGACATCTTTGTTTTCCAAGTTATGGGCTGAACTATGTCCCCAGCCACAATCATATGTTGAAGTCCCAACCACCAGCACCTCAGAATGTGACCTAACTAGAAAACAGGGTGGTTGCTTATGTACTTAATTAAGATGATGTCATATTGGAGTAGGGTGGGCCCCTGCTCCACTCTGACTGGCTTCCTTATAAAAAGGGAAAATCTGGATACAGACAGGGTGAAGGCCACATGAACATGAAGGCAAAGGTCTGGGTGGTGAGGCTAAGAGGGAGGGAAGGAGGAAATGCCAAAGAGTACCAGCAAGCCACAGCAAGCTGGGGAAGAGGCAAGGAACAGATTCTTCTTCCCAGCCCTCAGAAGGGGCCAACCCCACTGCCAGCTTGACCTCGGACTTCTAACCCCGAGACAATCCATTTCTGCTATTTAAGCCACCCAACTTGCGGTATGCTGTTACATCAGCAAAGCAAAACAAATACGTCCCACTAGACTATGAGCTTCTTGAGGGTAAAAATAGAATCCTGCTCCTCTCTGTATTCACCTAGCACTGGGGCCTATTTAGGAACGGATTACATCTGCCTTTCCCCCTTCCTGCCCTATAAAAACAGAAGCTCATTCGGGAACAAAATCCCAAGTGCAGACTCAGCAATTCACTGGAATGAGATGCTATGGCCAGCAGGTCCTGTCTACCTGGCTGGTCACACGTCCTCTCCGCCTGCACAGCAAGGTGAGGCAAGAACTGTCCTGTGACTCACAGGATTTTCAGTCCTCCTGCCCCTCATCTACTGTTCTAGCTCTGATTGAATGAGGTCACTGAGGAGAAAGAAGATGACTACGTACCAGGTTCATGGAGAAATACCCCACTGAGAGGAGGGGAAGAGGGGCGACGTGCTGAGGAGCAACACGGGCCAAACGACATTATTCTCTTATGTCCACATACACATAAGCAACAACAAATCCCACCATTATGTACAACTATGATGCGCCAATAAAAAAAAAATGTAGAAGTTTAAAAAAATGCTCCAATGTGTCCCAGAGCTATACATCCCTCTGATTTTGAAACCAACATAACAAAAGAAAAAGTTAATTAACGCTATCAATTCCATTAAATAGGACTAATCTTTTAAATAGTACTTTTTTCTGAAATTAAAAATATTATGTATTTTATATGAATATATATATATATATGAACCCCCTTGCCAGTATCCAGTTCCATCCTTGAGGAAGTAAGTTTGGTAAAGCCAAGAACCTTCTAGAGCCACTCTTGAGGTGAGTCAAGTGAGAATTCAGATATACCCTGAAACATTTTTCACTTCTTAAACTGATTTCAGATGATTCTAGAGAAGAAAAAAGTACTAAGAAATGGAAAAGGCAAGTTGGAATGTTAGCAGGTTATAAAAAAATGAAAATTACAGCTGTGGCCATGCTCTGAAAAATATTCCCTGACCTAGCTAGACACTGATTATGGAACCAACAGTTTGCTTATATAATTATGGTGTGTCTATAAACCTGGTTGATATGATATCCTTGTTTAACTATTAACCTCTAGATTTCCTGGAGTTTCCACAATCCAAAAAACACCTAAAAGTATGAGATATGATATATTCCACTCACCTATTGTGATCGTAAGCCACAACTACAGTGTTTATCTTGGTAAGAAAAAGAAAGTTCTTAGAAAATACATCCTAGTTTCCTGGGGAATTTTTCTTTTAATTCTCCAAAGGAACTGTTGACCTATATTAACATTCAATCGCTACCACTGGATGTTGGAAGGCAAGATTCCTTCCCAGACCTACTTTGATGTAAGACTCAAATTTCTCATCAGCTCTGAAACATATTGACAATTTCACGTCCATCATAAATACTTTCCTAAGCTCCTTCTCATGCATCAGGCTTCCCAGTTCGTGGTACCTTTTATAAGCCAATCTAGAATTCTAGTTTGAACTCTATACATTTTTGTGCATTTCTTACCTCCAGCTAGCTGGTAATGTTCTTAAGGACCAGAGGGAAAGGAAGAGTGAAACAAATTTATGTTTATGGAGAGATTGTTATAGCAAAGCACCTCAAACTCAGATGTGCACTCAATAAATATTTGTTAAATAAATGAAAGCCAAGCACTGGCCAAAGCATATCATATACATGACCTTGTTTAATCTTGTAACAACTCAGTGAAGGAGTGTCTGTCTCTTCATTTAGAAGGTGAAGAAACTGGAGCTAGAGGTTAAATAGATTTTTCCAAGCTTCAGTGCTAACAAGCAAAAGAGCAGAGTTAAATGCACCTCTATTTCCACCTAGCACCATGTCTTAAAAATAACAATTGATCAAAAAAATTATTTGTTGAGTGGATCTGAATAAACCATTATCCAAGTAGTTCCCTTCTTAGGTGCATCCAGAATCTTTGGGATTCTTGGTTTTTTCAAATGAAGAAGAAGAAAGAGTACATAAAAAGAGATTACTTTGCAAGGTTTTCAAATATCACAGAAAGGCTATTTATGCATATTTACTGCAAAATAATTTCCATATTCTCTACCATTCTGTTCCCACTGGTTCTTCAGATTCTAGTCTGATTCTTATGTCTAACTCATCCCATCCAACGTGGGATTGAAGGAGAAACATTAAAGGAAAGGAATAAGTAACTTCTCACTCAGTGTTTAGATCTTCTGATCCTATGACTTGAACATGGGATCATGGAAGAAAACTGAAGCATATGTCTGTTTGGCTTTGGCTGGAGGGAAAGTCAAGAAAGAATTCATTGGTTTAAAAGAAAACTCATTCCCAAATCCTCCCACCTTCCCTACCACAGAAAAGCAATTCCAGGTCCCTCTACACTGTCCAGTAAGAGGAAAACAGTGGAGATTTAGATTCATTGCTAATTCCGTGGAAACTGCACTTGATTTACTTACATAGAAATAACAAAGAGGAAAAGGAATTAATTAAGCCAAAGGAGCTGCAGAATTCCTGCCCTTAGGTATTCTCCCACATTGGCCATGTTCTTATCTCTGTTTAAAGCAGCCTAACTTGGACACATAAGGAAACACGTAAGGCTAGAGTCCGCTTCGTTTCTCTGATACAGCCTAGAAGACAGCAAACGGACTCAATATTTGTTAGCCATGTTTTAACATAAGCTTGCTGTAGATACAATCAGTAGACCAATCGTAATCAGCCTCCTTCAACAAATAGGAAGTTTGTACTTGGAATTCAACTTTATGAGTCCGAATGAGTCAGACTCAGTATTCCATGATACACAGATGCCTAATGGGATATGTCAAAAGGAACTTATGAAAAGCCAGACCCAGGCCAGCCCCCCCATTAATTACCTTACTTGGCCCCGGTATGCCCAAATCAGTCCAGATCCCTTCGGAATCCATTCGTGTTTTCTATCCCCCAACCATGTCTTTGGTGCAACAGGTTTCACAGCTACAGCAGTAGCCAGCAGTAGACAGGAGCTCAGGTTCGGGGCTCAGCAGACCTTGACAAAAGCCTCTGCTCTGCCACTATCAGCCTGACATCTAAGGCAAGATCTAAACCTTTCTGGCCTCCGTTTGTTCATCTATGAAATGGAGCATCAAATCACTGAGCAATAGTGAGAGTAAATGAGATGATTCACACCCATCACTCAGCACAGGGTCTGGAACATAGAAAAAAAAAATCCACAGCAGCGATACCATCTGGGATGGTAGGAATTAGCACTTTGTTGCATGTGACTTAAATTAACCTCAGTCTGGATATGACAAACAAAGCTGGGCTCATCCTCATCCCCAAAGCTCTCCTGTCTTCACGTGCCTTTAACGCCCCTTCCCTTTCAGAATATTTTTACAACCTTCACTCCCCCAATACACACAATACCCACAACTCAAGTAACTCTGTAAGCAAAAGGATAACCACACTCACTCCCCCAAAACTGCCCACCCAGGGTTAGGGGGTTAATGTAAGAAAACAGCTCTACTACCTCGAAGGGGACAAACAGAAGCCTCCCTGTGGAAGACGGAGTCTGTCCTGCTGTGGGCAGAGAACTCCATCTTCATATGCAGGAAATGGGGGAACCTCTGAGCTGGGTCACAAAGACAAACAACAAAGCCAGGCAAAGGTGGCAGCATGAGAGTCATTTTAGATTTTTTTTTTTTCCCTGAACAAAATGTGGGATCAAGAAGAGAAAGATGAAGAAGATGAAGAGAAAGATGAAGAGCTAATGGGAGGATTAGCTTCTCAGTGGGAGGAAAAGAAATAGAAAGCAAAGAGCAAGAGCCTGCAAAGGGGAAAGGACCCCCGGATGGGCTAAAGGAGATGGGTGGCTTGGTTCAGCGGAAATGAGCAGTGACCTAAATTCTCATAACTAGAAGAGGCACCATTCAGACATTTCCTGTGGGCTGAGCCCAAGAGGTCGCTGGAGGGGTAGCAGGCCAGCAGTCATCCAGGTTAACAACTTCCAGTTAAAGCCAAAAAAGGAGAGCAATCGGGGTGCCCCATCATCAAAAAGACCCCATTACTCAACTGAGTAAAGTCATAAAAGGCAGCATCAGCAAACTGTCTGAAAAGGACCAAACCGTCAATGTTTTGGCCTGGGGGGACATGCAGTCTCTGTTGTAGCTACTCAACTCTGCCATCATGAGCAAAACACAGCCATGGAAGGTGGGAAACACAAATAACCGACCATAGCTGTATTACAATAAAACTTTATTTGGGGACACTGAATTTGAATTTTATATAAGTTTCATGGGTAAGGAAATATCATTTTCAATTTTTTTTTCCAAATCATTGAAAAACGGTAACAAGTATTGAACTACAGTTAGATAGGAGGAATTGATTCTAATGTCCTATAGCACAGTAGGGAAACTACAGTTTATTATCTGTCTAATAAATAGATAACAGTTTATTATCCACTTCAAAAGAAGAAAAGAGTTTGAAGGTCCTTGACATATAGAAATGATAATACCTGAGGAGATGGAAATGCTCATTACTCTGATTTGATCATTACAAGTTGTATATATGGATTGAATTGTCATACAGTACCCCGTAAATCATTACAAATATTGCATGTCAATTATAAAATAAAAATTAGGGCTGGGATGAGCTCTGTGTTTAGCATGCATTAGGCCCTGGGTTCAATCCCTAACACAGCCAAAAAAAAAAAAAAAGGAAGGGGGGGGGGGGGGCAGTGGAGCCATTTTAGCTTTTGGACTGTATTTAACAACAGGTGCAGCTAGATTTGGCCCAGGGGCTACAGTGTGCTGACCGCTGGCTATGAGCACAAGAACTGTGGTCAGACAGGCCTGTCTGTGCCTCGTGCCTCTGTCACTCACTGACTACCCAGCTGTGGGAAAGCTGTTAACATTTAATTTCTTCATGTATAAGTTAAAGAGAACAGTATCTGCCCATAGAGTTTGTGTGACCTTCAAAAACAGGATACATGAAAAGTGACTGGCAAATAGTGACAATGACAACAATGATGATGATAATGATGATGATGATGATGATAGTCTGTGGGAGGGGTAATGATCAGCACCTAGATCCAGTGCTAATGGTCCATGCGAAGAAGACTGATCTCAAGGATCTGACAGAAGGAGGGATTTACAGATGGCAGACACCAGTATCTGTTTAATACTTCAGCCTAGGGCAGAGTTGACTAGATTACAATGATCTGTGACGGACCTCACTGTATGCAGATTATAATCTGAACAGCCTCCTCAATGCAGAAGGAAGGGGTTTATGAACTACATACCAAAATGCATGGCCCCGCTCAGCAAGAGAAGACCATCCAAGGAGAGAGTGGGAAACAAAACCCAGGGAGGGAGGGGTTAGGCAGTGGTGGTGGTTGGTGGGCAAGGAGGGAGTGGGAGAATCATTGCATTGGGGAATTATCCTGGCAGATCTCTGTGTCTTGTCAGAGGGTAAAAAAAAACTTTTAAAATGTTTAATTTGCCTCTGATAACCCTTCAGAGGCTCCTCAGATTTACCAACCAGTTCCTGAAACCAGCACAAGACAGACAACTTCATGTGAGTCTTATCAGAAAGGCTTCTTTAGACATCTCATCTTAGTTCTGCTTTTTTTTTTTTCCTTGTGGTGCTGAAAATTGGACCCAAGGCCTCACACATGCTAGCCACCTGCTCCACTACTGAGCTACCTCTCGAGCCCTGCTCCACATATTTAAAATATATATATATAATGCTGTCAAAGTTACCAAAGGATTGTGCAACCCTCACATCTGTTTAGAGAACCTATGGAGGAGAAATGACACTTCTTTAGCCATTCTAAGTTGCTTTTTATGCCATTCTTGCAACTTCCAAATAATCAAGCTAACACATCTGGAACTCCTAATGCAAATGAGAAAGCATAGGAAGGAAACTGTATTATAATCTAATTATCCCAAACATTTTTAAAAACTTAGGGGGGAAATAATTGCTATCCGTGCTAATAAAAAGTAATTTCATTGTCAAACATTTACTGAGCACCTAGTATTTATAGGCACAATGCTAAAAGAGCTGGAGATGCAGCTGGGCATAGTGGCACCTACCTGTAATCCTAGTGACTTTGGAGAATGAGGCAAGAGGATCCCAAGTTCGAGGCCAGCCTCAGCAACTTAGCAAGGCCCTAAGCAATTAGTAAGACCCTGTTTCAAATTTTAAAAATAAAATAAAAAGTGCTGGAAATATTGGCTCAGTGGTAAAGTACCCCTGGGTTCAATCCCCAGTACCAAAGAAAAGAGCTAGAGATTCAAAGATACTTAGTAAGACGAACTCTACCTACCCAGCAAAGGCTTTCAAGTGAGATAAAATATATATATACTTTTTGAGAGAGAGAGAGAGAATTTTAATATGATTTTTTAGTTTTCAGCGGACACAACATCTTTGTTTGTATGTGGTGCTGAGGATCGAACCCGGGCCGCACGCATGCCAGGCGAGCGTGCTACCGCTTGAGCCACATCCCCAGCCCCAAGAGATAAATATATTTTATGAGAAAAAAATTCAAATAAATGAAGATCATCAAAATTATAGTAGTTAAAACTCATAAGTGCATAGGCACTGAAATCAACTCGAGGACATTTGCAAAATAGCCTTTGGCAAAGAATTGGTAAAAAAAAAACCTCTACCATAATGGTTCATGGGTCACCATTTGCAAAGAAAAACAATCTTTGCTGATAGTACCATCAACCCCTCTCTTGCCAGCCTGCTCCCACAAAACCAAACAAACAAAAAATGTGAGATATACTAAAGATTCTAAAGAGAAAAAAAAAATCATAAATGTGGATTACCAGTGTTGGTGTGTGGTTTGGTGGAAAGAACTTTGGGCAAAGAATCAGGAGAGCTAAGTTTACCTGTGGCTCTAGTGTTTTCAAGCAAATCACTCACTCCAAGGTCTCAGTCTGCTCATTTGTAGAAAGAGGTGACTGGAATATAAAACCCCTTTCATAGCCTAAAATTCTATCACATAACATCAAGACACATAAATAGAAAGTTTACTAAGTCAATGTTAAGAACATGTCAAATCTGATTAATTTATATAACTTGTGAGATCATCAAACTTGATCCTAGTCTCAGTTCTTCCAACAACCTAGTAAGTTTAAGCCAATCGGCTTTGGGGCCTTATACATGAAGCTAAAATATTAAATTATTTTCAACAATGTACATAACATAACCAGGTGCTGTGCTGTGTAAAAATTATTTACAAAACTAAAGAAAAACTATTTTCTCAGTAGAAATAAGTGAAAATGCAAAAATGTCCAGGAATAAGTTATTTCCCAGATGGAATTTAAATCAGATCATTACATTTTTCTTATTATTTTCATGTGGTTCTGGATAGCTATAGATGATATAAACAAAAATGAGTTCATAAAATATGTGATATTTACATAAGACATTCTGGTTAAAATTAAAATTAGAACTCATCAAGGAATTAAATTGTTTGGATGCATCGAACCCAAATTTCAACCCATGATTACTTAACTTCTACAATCTAGGAATTTTCTGGCTTCACTCTGAAAATAATTTGATCTCCCAACTAAAATTTTAAAGATATATTTTGTGAGAAAAAAATTCAAACAAATGAAGCACAAATGTCAAATAAGTGAAAAATTCAACTCACTACTGAAAAAATGCAAATAAGAATAGACCATAAATATCCTTTATCAAATTGGCAAAGAATTTTTTTTTTCAGATTATTATGCTCAGGATGAAGAAAAGTATAACCTTCCCTGGAGAGGAATTTATTTGGCAATATTTACTATAATGCTTGAAAAGAGAGAATGGGCACTTCCAGTGTTTATTAGTAGGAATGAAAACTAGTGTTACCTCTCTGGAGAGCAATCTGGCAATATACCCATGTATAACCTTTGGCGGAGGACTTCCACTTCTAAAACTAATCCTAGAGAACTAATTAGGCAAATATACAAAGATGTAAGTGAAGGTACTCCTTGCAGTATTATTTATAGCTGGGGGGAAAAAAAGGAAACTATGTGACAGTCCAATGAGAGATTTAGTAAACAAGTAACTATGTTCTTACAAATTAAAACATGCAGTTGTGAAGAAGTATGTGTAGGTATACTGAGGCGCAAAGATATACAAGATACAAAGTAGTAGAAAAAAGGACAAGTTGGAAAATATCACATATGGTAAAATCACATGTATGCATGTACAAATGCAAAAACAGTCATCAAAAAGTTAACAGCAATTAGCTCTAGGTGGTGTGACTTACAGTGAGTTTTCTATTCTTATCATGAATTTCTCTTTGGTTTGAATTTTTCCATGAGTATATATCATTTTTTATAGCAATCAAAAAGCTCTTTTCAAAAGGTAGAGAGAAAAATGGGAAATGGAAAAGAATTGGACATTCATAACCTGTAGTTTGCTTCCTGGAATTTATTCTAAGGTCACAATAACATATGAACTGGAATGATCATTGTGGCAATATTCAGAATATTGAAAATTAATATAACTTTAAGATAATTTAACTTAATATAAACATTAAGATTCTATTTAAATAAATGCAATTTAATTGGGTAATATGAACAAAGAAATACATTAACTTGGACATATTTCACAATATATCAGTAAGTGAAATAAAAGGTAACTAAATAGACCTTAGTTTTGCACACATTTTGTATCTTTCATATACAAATATATAAAGAAAAGTCCAAAAGGATATATGTCAAAATATATACAGCAGTAACTAGTATTTTCCTTTTCTACCAAATGTTTGTATAAGAAACAAGTACTATTTATATAATTTTTTGAAGTTTTAAAAACATTCCTTGTAGATTTTGCAGGTGTTAAAATACTAGGGAAATTGTTCAAATGATATTAATCTATGAAAAACAATAGGATAAAAATCTCAACCCTTTTATCCAGCATTCAACCCAGCCCCAAAAGACCCTATGAAGCCCCTTGCACGGCACATACGTCATGCTATAAAGATCTGAAGGCAACAAAAGTCCAAACGGCTCAGGAAACCCAAGGTACCTATTCTGATTTTGTGTCCTGAGATGTACGGAGTTATAAAACATACTGGCTCAGATTACAGGCTGAGCGTGACAAGTCCGTCTGGTACAACCTAACAAAGGAATTTACACAGAATGAGAAATTTACACATTTCATTTCCCAGAGTGGAATGAATTACAGAAGCAGAGAACTCAGTAGGTGTTAAGCTCTTTCCTGCCACTCTGCTATATGCTTCTGAATTGTGCATTATGGGCATGTCTTGCATGATTTGCTTATTACTATGTTACACTAAAATAAACTTCTTTTTTTTTTTTAAGGCAAATAGGAAGAGAAGTGAGAAAGAGTGTATTTTAACCGGATCAAACTTTTTATATATTTTCAGGTGAACTGGGAGATGCCAGATCACCCTCCCTGCCTATCTCTGCCCCCCCACCCCTCCCCAGAACATTATGGCTGATAACAATAGTTTTCTCTCCCGGGTAGTGTAGATGACACATTTTTCCTGTAGCTTGTCTTCCTGTAATGTGCAGGAATTCCTGCACTTTCTGGGTGCCCTTCCTGTTAACTTACATTTCAGATTTCCTCAAAGGGCATACTAGTGCTTTAATATTTGAAAAATGTCAGTTCAACCCCAGACAGCTAATACAAACAAGCTGAGAAGTATACCACCTAAAGTTACAACTGTGGAAAACAAAATTTCTTTTTAAGAAATTCTTTCTCGGAATCTCACTGTTGGTAAGGCTGCAAAGAAGTAACCCAGTCCTTCCAGCTCCCAGGCAGTCTATAATTCTTTGCCTCTGCTTTGCCTTAAATTAGAGGTCTGTAAAACCGAATTATAGTGATCTAGAAAGTTCGTAAAGGTCCCTGAATTGAACATGTTGTTAAATTCTTCAATACTATGAGATTGTATCCACCTTTCACTTTTCCTCCCATTTCATTTGGCTAGAGTATTAAAAAGAAGTTTGGAACTGCAAAAAAAAAAAAAAAAAAAAGTTTTGGCCATTTGAGGATAGCATAGCTGAATTAGGCCAATTCACATTTAAAGTCCAGGCTAAAGCTCTTTTGCCATTTCTCTAAAAGGATCACCCACTTCTTTCTACCAATAATTTTCCTTTTGGACAGGAACCTTATGTTCATACCAGATACGCTTTCCAAACAGGATCCAATTAAGAAGATTCAATGGGCAAATGAAAATTGATTTGAAGGACCCCTAGTAGCTGATTCCCCCACCATGTATAGATTACCTATAGATTATGTATCCAATATAGACACACCTACAATGGAAGAGAATCCCTTTAGCTTACAAACTCAAAAACTTGCTCTGCTAAGAGGGAGCTCTACTTTAAATGAGCCCAAACATATGCACGTGCATGTGAGGACACACACACACACACACATACACCCTAATTTAGCTTAAAACCTAAGGTCCAAAGATCACAGTACACACCATATTCTTCATGAAACTTCCAAACTAACCCCCCCAGTGGAAGGGTCACTTTTGTCTCTAAACTCCAATAATGCCATTTCTCTTCAATGCCGCCTACTATCTTGTGTTATAATGATTCCCTCACATACCTTCTCTCAGCAACCACATGGGAAGTTTCTTGAAGAAAAGGACTTCATTTTAAATATGCTTATGTACCCCAAATCCTGTGCACACACAAGTGCATACAAATGTACATATGCATGTACATATATGCATGCACATATGTATATACATATATAAACATGTCTATCACAATATATATTTATACATATGCTAAACTAAACTGAATAAATAAGTGAATGTTCACCAAATACAAAGTATCTAGATGCCACTTCATTCATACACCAAAGCATGAACTGCCTCTTCTTTTCTTTTTTTTCCACATTTCTTATTGGTGCATTATAATTGTATACATTGATGGGATTTGTTGTTACATATTTGAATATGCACACAATATAAGAATATAATTTGGCCGATATCACTTCCCAGCATATGAACTGCCCCTTATAAATTGATACTTCTTTGCTCATTAGGAGATGGGGGGAGGGGTCCCTATTTAAGGCATACCTGCACCTTAAAATGTCAATTCCTAATTTCTTCATCAACCTTAGCTTTCCATATAGTCATTCTCCCCTAATACTCAAAGAAAAGCAGAGTCCTACTTTGAACTCTGGAGAATATTTTTCCTTTTTTGGGCTCAGATACATGATTTTCATCAGGTAGAATTAAAAAGTGGTAACACAACTCCAAAAAAAAAAAAAAAAGGCAAAAATCTTATCTAATACTTTAATTTCACTAGCTCTTACTCAAACAGTGCCCCAAGTAACCTAACTCAGAGGTCCCTGACTCACCTTTTCATTCCATACATTCTCCCATTGCATATGCTTTTCCTATTTAAAAAAGGAATTGTTCTGAAACAAGTGGCCCAGAATCCCACAGGTAACTGACAGCACCCCTCAGCTCTCTGGTGTTGTCAGGAATTGTTTTGAATTCCCTCCCCAGAATGATATTAAGCCTGCAAAATACAATTGTGGAATAAATAAATTTAAAAGAAAACATAAAGAAAGCAACCATAGACCCTGAACTTCTGACCTATTATAGCTGACTAAATATTTGCAATTACACACTTAAAATATTTCATTATGGTTGTCAATGAAACCATGCAGTTCCCTCATAAGTTGCTGTAATGGTTAAAAGTACAATTTGCCCCCCAGTATTTCCCCCCAGGATGCAAAGCTTCTCCCAAATGGACAAACATATCTCGGTCCTCACTGCAGCTTCTGAATACTGCGAGCCAATAAGCAATTGGTGTAAAGTGCAAAATCTCGGAAGAACGAGACTTCTTGTCTACTTTTTTGTAATACGCTGTTATCTACAGTTCACCTTTACTTCCTTTAAAAATGAAAAGTTGCCTAATGTTCAAAGCGAAATCAATGGAAATTTAACTAAATTTTGGCACAGAAACGGTTCATTTCCAAAAGAATATAAGATTTCATTAATTTCCTAGTAGTTCAACTCAAGTTTTACCTTTCATATTCACCTACAGACTTTTTTAAAAGTTTGTATTCCTGTTGCACACAAAATTACTTATAATATGTGTGCATAATAAAGAATTGTACAATTATGTAAAGCATTGCACATTTAGACGCTACCAACCTGCTCTCTCTCTCCTGACTGTGCAAAAGGCAAAAAGAGCTCAGTAATCCTAGCAGAAGAATGCAAATAACGTCAATGCACAGCTGAACTGCAAGCCCTGCCTTACAGGAACTCTCTGTGTCTGCAAAAAAAAGACACATACTAAACAGGAAATGCAACTGAGCGGTGGAAAACCTCAAACTTAAAAATGCAATCGCCAGGCGAAAAATGCATCCATGCATCCATAAATGCATGCACAACCCTTTGCATTTTTGCAAGTAATGCAAATAGCCTCTTACCTTTCGACTGAGACATTTTCCCCTTTCCTTTGATGGGGGAGGGGAGCACAAAAGACTTTGCCTTGCTTCTCTTCTGTAGCTAGTTTTGCAACAAAGATGCAAGCTGCAGGCGTGCAATCTTCATGCAAGTGGAGTTTCTCTTGACCGATGCAGCAGATGGACTTTCAGAGAATCAAGGTGGAAATGCACACCTTGCAAAACAGACTGGAAAGTGATTTTTCCCCCAGTTGCAACGTTAGGGAAGGCTGTGCTGCAGCTACATGATGGGCCAGGGCTGGCAGCTAAAAGCTCCAAACTTGGAACTGAGTATCTTAGTGCGCAGACGTCCTTCCTGCGAAGGGCGCGGAGCCTACTGGGTAATGTAGTTCCCGTGTGTAGTCCACGGGGCTCTCTCTGATTTAAGGAAACGTGGTCGTCTCGGTTGCTGAGTGAGACTTATGGGCGCGAGAAAGATTGCACTCAGATAAACAAGTTAGACGCCCAGTCAGTAGTAAGAAACGACAAGGCCAACAAGAAAGGACATTTTTTGCCCCAGAAATAACAGCTAAAGTACATGCTAAAGAACCTGAGGATAGTTAAAGGGCTTTGGCTCCTTTATGTCTGTTTGGGTGTTCAACGTGTTAATTTTGTAACCCAGCACCTGTTGGACTGTTCCTGCCTATAGGCTTTCACCCTCACACGTCCATTTTTAAAAATGTTTTTCTCGCTTGGAGGATTTGTTGGTAGTTTGGCCCTGCAGAGTATGCAAAGTTTTATTTAATAAGAAACGATTCTGGTCAGTTCCTTTCAAGGAACCTGAAATTCAATACGGAGTAGGACTGGGGTGGGGAGATTGGGGAGTTCTCATTTCTTACAGGGTTACAAAGCAAATTCTGCTTGTTATGTGTCAAAGCCAATTTTATCCAAGTCCAGATATTTGGATGCTTTTTCTCACCTGAGGGGAACTGGGATGAAGAGGAAAGTCCCTGGCCTGGAGGAGAATGCAGGTGATAATCTTAAGTGAACAAAGTCAAATATCTTGTATATAGTCAATAAAATCAAGAAGTATTTGTTGAGTATGGAGTAATTGCCAGGTATCTTTCTAGGGCCTCGGGCTGTCCATTTGCCCTGTACTGCTCATAGCAGGAGGGTGGGCAGCAGCCCAGTGAACCAGAGTATCATTCTTGTCACTAGGAAGCCAGAGAGGCACAGAATTCCCTCCAAGAAATGGAGAGGAGGAGAGAGGTCTTAGTGGAAATGAGCTCAGACTTTCTGAGCATAGACCACACTCAGGAATGTTCTTTGAAGGCCAAGAGCAAAAAAATGAAGGGTTTCAGGCTGTTGAGGTGTAAGTAAAGCCCAGGGGTGGCAATGATTATCCCCATTCTATGGGCCAAGAGAATTGCCTTGCATATAAGAACTGATGGGGTGGGCAGAATATTCTGGTGAGGACTCTACTGACCTTATAAGACTAGTGAGAAGATTGGACTTTATTCCTCAGGTATCTGAGGGGTGGGGACAAGGTTTTGAAAAGGGGTGTGACCTAATAAAAGCATTGTTTTAAAGAAAGTAAAACTGCCCTTAGGGATAAAGGTGGGTTGAACTAGGAGAGGCTAGAGATAGGACAGGACAGGTCAGTCATGGAGGTCAAAAAAGCACTTTTTTTTTTTTCCTTGAAAGAAGATTCAGCTAGATTTGATGGTTGCTAATAAAAACTGTTGGAATTTTAAGAATTCTGGGAAGCCAGGGCCATCAGAGTAATGGATGAAGCAGAGAGGGCCACCATTTGTCAGGTGCAAATCAGCAAATCAACCCTTACATATGCAATAGGTAGTGGGACTGATATTAATGACTTCAGTTGATCCCCTTTACAGGTGTTATAGAGAGTTAATCAAGGCAGGCTTGTCCCTCAAAGAATGGCACAGGTCCCATGAGTACTGGTGTGAACAAGCTCAGAGCCTCTTTCATCCAGCGTTTTTTTCTAAGTCTTACTTCACCAGGAGATACATGTGTTGAGATTCATTTCAACACATCCAGTTCACTTTCCAGTTATTGAGAGAGCACCTGCTTCATACCAGGCCCTGGGATAGCTACTGACCTATGTAGACTATAGGGCCTGAACAACCACCCCAAACTGCTTTCAATTTGCATTTTGTGTGGTCAACTGCATTGCTCTTGAATTACCCAGACTCCCTTCTTTATGAAAGGGTTCTAATCACAACGCTGGTGAATTTTGTGACTGGTATGTGTGCTCCCACTTTCTCTGCATAGGCATGTATAGTTCACATCTGGCAAATAGTTTGTGTTCAGAAAGTCAGTCTGCAGTTCCTTTTTCCATAGAAGCAACAGTATGTTCAGGAGTTAATCCACCCATACAGATACACATGCATACGCAAAGTACCTTCATTTCATAAATTAGCTGAATGAAAGTTTTTTAAAAGAGCATGATGGATTTTTTTTTTCTTTCTGGAAAAAAAAAAAAATATATATGTCCTAGATTCTGAATAGGAAATGGGGATAAGAGGGATCTCAACCTCTCTGAGAAGTTTTAGCTTCTAGAAGAAAAAGTTCACCTTCCTGCCCGGTTGTGAAAAGGTTTCTACCTCCCACATTCCTGTGAGTGGAAAAGCCTGTGCCTCTGCTCAGCTCCCAGTCTTCCTGGTGGTAGCCACCCTAGGAGGAGAATCCCTCCCAAGGTGAAGCTAAGAAAGCAGAAGTGAATTCTGACAGGTCGGTTTTTTATATGCCCATGGAGTGTTTTATCTTGAAGTGACCTGTGTCTTTGTATGGTATTCCCGACCTTTGTGATTTGTCTGTACATCCTTCTAAAAAAGGCAAATCTGATGCATTCTCCTCCCAGCTCCTAGTTATCTGCAGGATCAATTCCAAACTCCTTGGCAAGGTACAACAGGCTCCTCGCGAGACCTCATTCCTGTCTACTTTCCAGGTTCATTTCTTAACCTGTGTTGATCCTACAGCAGGAGAAGCAGGGTTTCTGGTTCTTGACTTTTAGACACAATGCTCCCGACTCTCAATGTGAATTAGGTGCAGTCCCTCATTCCATGACATCCTGTGCATTTCATCTCCCCTGAGACTCACTCGTCACAGGGCCAGTTGGAGTTCATGTTGTATTTGTCTCTGCAGGAGGCTAGACTGTTGGAGATCAGAGCTATTACCTATTATCTCGGCACTTCAGCATTCAGCAAAGTATCCAGTATATCTTGTACTCCAAAGCCTGTTGCAATAAGGAATGGAATAGATGGGGCAAGGACCAATACCTGTGGCTAACCTGGAATAACTGGATTCCAACAATGGAGTTAACACCTTAGGGGAGACTGGAGCACCTGGGGAAGGCCCTGTGCTGTCAGGTGAGAGGTGTGAGATTCCTGGAAGCAGGACCTCAGGTTAGGTCATGCTGGCTTCGTAGAGCTATATCCTGGGTGGGGGAAGTGGTGACACAGGGGACCACATAGAATCCAAGGGTCAGGAACAGTACCTGCAACCTAAAATCTCAGTAGCAGTGGTTCTGTACGGGGGGCAGCTTTGCCTCCTGGCAACATGGGGCAGCATCTGCAGCCATCCTGATAGCTAGTGGGTAGGGATCAGGAATGTAATAATCCTGCTAAAGTGCACAGGAAACCTCCCACAGCAGAGAACTATCTGGTCCAAATGTCATTTGTGTTGAGTTTGAGAAACCCTGTTGTATACCATGAAAAGTTACCGAACACTCTGATTTTAAATTAAAGATAATCATGTCTGATAAATATGTACTTAATTTGACATAAGAAAAACCCTTGAGGGCTGGGGATGTGGCTCAAGCGGTAGCGCGCTCGCCCGGCATGCGTGTGGCCCGGGTTCGATCCTCAGCACCACATACAAACAAAGATGTTGTGCCCACCGAAAACTAAAAAATAAATATTAAAAAAATTCTCTCTCACTCTCTCTCTCTGTGTCTCTCACTCTCTCTTAAAAAAAAAAAAAAAGAAAGAAAGAAAAACCCTTGAATCTAGGATGTTTGGATTTTGGTCCTGCACACAGACGAAGTTAACTGTATCTGGGTCTCCTAAGGCAAATCATTTTACGTTTTGGTTTTGTTGTTGTTGTTGTTGTTTTGTTGGTTTCGTCTGTTTGTTCACTACTGGGGATTGAACCCAGGGGTGCTCTACCACTGAGCAACATCCCAGTCCTATTTATTTATTTATTTAATTTTGATACAGAGTCTCGCTAAGTTGCTTAGGGTCTTCTAAATTGATGAGGCTGGACTTGAACTTGCGATCCTCCTGCCTCAGCCTCTCAAATTGCCGGTTACAGATGTGCACCACCACACTCAGCACTTCACTTTCCTCTGCCTGAATCCCACTGGAAAATAAGGAAGGTCAGCCTGAGGCTCCTTGCAGTTCTTCCATTCCATGGCTCTAAACCTACCTCACATGTCCTATTAAAACACTAATGATTTAAAAAGAAAGAACTAAATTTTTTTTATATATATATCAGCTAAACCTCTTTCTGTTCAGGAACTATAAGAGTCCCTCATCCTTTGCTTTGGCAAGACAACCAGTGACCATCATAATAACGTCAAGTAAGAGATGAGACAAGAAATGCTCATATTACTCTTTGCAATATTATCTTCCAGGTAGAAATACTAATCTGCACGTGACATTTATGAATGTTCTCCAACAGTGTCTTCTAGATGTCAGCAACAAGAAAGGGAAGGTGCTAAAGTTAAAGATCTAAGTTCAGGTGTGGAGTGTCTGCTTTTCTAGAATCCAGAAGTATGACATATACACATATATATGTGTATATATACACACAGTATATATATGGTGTATACATATGGTGCATATATATATATACATATATATATATTTGTTATATACAATGAAGCATATTGGGGAGAAGGCATATGGAAGATTTATTTAGGGAATTAGATGCTGGGTTGCAGTTACACAATATCTTTATGTTCATTTTTTGCTTTGGGTTTTTTTTTTTAACTTCAATTATCACACGATTATTAGGAGAAATTTTGAAAATTCCAACATACATCAAGTATAGTTTACATGTCCTCCCCAGTATGGCGCAGCTCCACCTGTTTAGCAGTCTCTCTCCCCTGACTACTGTGGGGTAACTTTGTTTAAGTTGTCTCGTCAAAACAGGATTCTCATCCAACTGAAAACGGGAACTTACCTGCCACCATTTCTGCATGTTAACTCCCACTATTGTTCTCTAGCTTTGCCTTTTTCTGGCCTCCACTTCAGTCTCTCTCTCTTCCCCCACCCCACCCCCCGCCCCAGGTNTGCTTACAGTCCCCCTAAGTTGCAATCCTCCTGCCTCAGCCTCCCCAGCCACTGGGATTATAGGAGAATGCCACTGCACCTGGTATCACTTTAGCCTTCATTTTTTAAATTCTATCATTCATTCAGAATCCATAGTCATCTCTTTCATAAAGATGCCCTGATCACATCCCTCTATCCTGTAAAACAGAATCCTTCCCTCTTAATTAAATGATACTGTTAGATCCCATAAACCAGACATCTAGCGATAACCCACACTAACATTACTTGAGTACGAATCTCACAGTTTCTGACAAATGGTGTATTACCTGTGCCTCCCTTATCAATTCCTTTGGGACTACTTCTTGCTTGTCCATTTTTAAGCCCTGACTGTAAGATTGGCCAGGGAGAGTTTCATTGTCATTGTATAACCCCAAGTCAAACACATACCATGCGCATACTATGTGCTCAGCCTATATTTGCTTATCTGATGCATGCATGGATTTATTAACTACTGAATGAATTCATCTAAAACAGGTGATTAGCCGTCTTTGATAAAAGTTAAAGAAATGCTAGTTTAGGGATATGCTAGGGAGAAGAATTTCCATTTTTCATTTTTTATTTTTATTTTAATTATGATACCTAATGTTTCTTCTAAGGAGCCAAAAAGTGCTAAAATACTACGGTATTTTAACCTTTTCCCCAAAACTATATTGAGTCTTGGACAGGCATGGTAATAAGCTGATTAATTAAAATAAATAAATAAATAAGATGGCGTAAAGCTGTAGGTTCTAGGGAAAAAAGTAAGTAAGAACAGAAATTATCCCAACCTACCATTAAACCCTAAAGGATTTCAGGGTATTGAGGTGCGGTATGCAAAAGCCCTGGCAAGAGTAAACTACTCCAGTCATTAAGTAAAATGGGGCATAAAAAGCAATTTCAAGTCCTGATTAGTCAGTCCAGAGTCAAGAGAGAAAAATTGGAATAGTGTCGAATCAAACATATAGCGTATACTTTTTCTCTTCTTTCCACCTGATCCCTAATCATCAATGTCTTTCTTCCTATATATGTGTGGATGTATGTACACATATACAGAAATATATACATATATTTTTCACATATTTATTTTTCATACAATACTCATTCATTTTTCTTCCAGGCTCTGGTCCTGCCCTGTCTGGCTTCAGAAAATCTCAAGAAACCAGAAGTCTATAGAAAGCCAAATAAATGGCTGTGAGGCTGAAGTAACATATAAACTTGGTACTCCCTTGTAACACACCTAAATGATTTCATTATTAATTAACAGGCTCATATGACACACAGCAATTGAAAACGAATTGCACATTGGCACCCAGACCCGTAAGTATCTCACTCTTGACTTCTTCCAGAGCAGATACCTCTGGAACCTCAAACTTGTACTGGGTGATTCTTTTCCAACCGTAAAGAAATGCAGAGTGTCATTCTGCTGCCATTTCAGTTGTCAGAGGTAACATGCAGCAAAGGGGTTGGGGGCGATCCATGTGTGCCCTGATGACATGAGAGGTTTTTTATTGAACAGTCACTAAATTATAGAAAAAGCTGGGAGAATTCCTTTGCAATATGGGTTGATCAAATTGCAGCCCATTCTTGAAATCCAGCCTGCTGGCTGTTACTGGAAATAAAGTTTTATTGGAACACAGCTATACCCCTTAATTTATCTGTTATCTATAGTTGCTTTTATACTACAAAAGGAAGACAACAGAGTTAAATCCTTGCAGCAGAGAGAATGTTTGGCCCCCCCCAGCTACCAATTAACATGTTTCCAAAAGTGTTCATTTCTTTTGAAATGACACTGTACTTGAACTGCTTTTAATACTAAAGTCATTAACTCCACAATTAAACTGTAAAATCCCCGAGGATATGCTTATAGACCATGGAGATCTCATAAAGCACAGCAGAGAGTGTATGCCAAGCCTGTCATAAAGATTTCTGAGCTGGATGATTAAATTAAATTCTTACTATATGGACATAAGAAAGAATTACCTCTTGATTTTCCTCGACTCCATCTTCCTCTCCACCTGTCTTCAGTTTCCTACATATTGTTCAGGTTGTTCAAGTCTGAGTGTGTTTGAATACTAAGTTTGTGTACTTAGGAAAAATCAAAATATCAAATTCAGCTTGAGAACCATCAACTATAAAAGGCATGCCTCTTAAATCTGGTTTTTATCCCAGGAACTAAAAGAAGGGGGAAAAAAATGAAGACTAATAAATTAAGGGAAGCACCTCAATTTATTATATCCCATTTAAAAAAATATTTTTAGTTGTAGATTGACACAATACCTTTATTTTGTTTATTTAGTTGTTTTGTTTTTGTTTTTGTTTTTTAATGTGGTGCTGGGGAAAAAACCCAGTGTCTCATGAATAGTAGGCAAGCTCTCTCCCATTGAGCCACAACCCCAACCCTATTATATTCCATTTTAAAAAGTGATAAGACTTTGATAAAGACATCATTGGTTGTGATGGGCACGGTGGGAGCTACAAAAATGAATAAAGCAAGATTCCTGTTGTAAAAAGCTTAAAATCTTGGGGGTAGTGTTAATACTTCTGTAATATCTCACAGTTTACAGTCTCTTTCCAGATCACCACATCGTTGTGTCCTTATGGAGACGCTGGGAGATGGGTCCTTCCAACAACCCCGTTCATCAGCATCACGTCATGCTGTTGCTGTTCTTATACAAGATGGGAAAACATGTTACTTTTAAAGCTCAACTGCAAGTGTAAATGTCTGGTCTTCTGATTCCTCATTCCCTTCTCTAAGCTCTCCAATCTAGTCTCAGGGTAAATGACTTTTAATAAGAGCCCCAGAACTGTGCCTTTTTAGGCTAATGATAATCTGTAGCATTTTGTTTCACGTGATCATATTAGTTATTTATGGGACAAACTCAATTCATGATAATATAGTCTACAATATGTCTGCACCTCTCCTTTTTAGGTTGTACCTTGGCCAATACATGGTGACAATTCAACAAATGCTGTAGCCTTTGGGGATGAGTGAGAAACACTGATGTAGGACATGGTGTTGTGCCCTTCAAGCCTCCTTGATCTGTTTACATTGATATTAATAGATGGCTCTGGGCTTCATTCACAGACCTGGACAATTCAGGTCATACTGACCTGCTGCACTTTAAAAAAAATATTAAATATTCTGATAAATTGTTTGGGTAGATGTCATATGCAATTCATAGAAAATGTTTTAAAGTCCAGAGAAAGTCAAGATGTTGTCTTAAGTTACAGTTGTGCAGAAATAGTCAATATAACAAATTAGTTTGTTCTTAAATTATTTCATTTGGGATTAGTGTCCAAGAGAATGTTTTATTTATAAAGAACAGTGTACAGCTGATAAGTAGAGAAGAATACTGATTTTCCATTTTACTCATTTTTTGAGATTAGTGGATTTTATTTTTCAGACCAATGTAAAAGAATATGGGTTCTATATATTTTAATTATTGTATCAGATAATTGAATGGTATTTTATAAGTATTATGTAATTGTATAGCATTAGAAAGTAGCTATTTGAAAATATAATGAAGACCTGATGACATTTTACAGGTTAGACTTCCCACCATCCTTAAAGTTAGGGTTAATTCCTTTATGCTGGCATGAGCTATATATTCCATGCTTGTTCACGATTCTATGAAGCAGCAGAGGCATGAAATTGCACTCGACTGTCACCGGATCTCTTTGGAGCCCCATTCCAATAGCCTTACTGACATATAGATAAGAAATGAAGAGAATCTAGAAATGTTTGCACGTTTGCTAACGACAACTGGAGATTTCCATTGTATCAGTCCTTATTTATCTTTTCATTTCTGTTTTTTTTTACCCAAACAAATATCAAAATGCATTTATTAAACATTTTGGGGGGCATGTTGCCAAATCGGATGCTACTGTATATAGAGAAACTGTGTGGAATATGGTAACACCATCTGGCACCGTGAATACATTTTGAAATGCCTGTGGAAGTTTCAAAGAAAAATCTAGGAAATTTTGTGCATAATTTCTTAAAACTTATTTCCATGAGATTCATGATTTGGGAAGCTCATTATACAAGTTTTCAATAAATATGTGGGTAATGTTTTTAATACCTAGATAATCCTTCATAAACAATGTAATGCCTGGCTTTATCTTATAATGTCAATTTTTTTGTATAGGAGCTTCTAATGGTAATTGTGTAAAATATGCTATGCAAAAAAACCTAAAGAAGATCTATGCACATCATTTTATCGGTTTTTACTCCATCATAATGAGGTAGCAATCAAAGCACTTAACAGAGTGAAGCTAAGGAAACCAAAGTATGTCCAAGATATGTGTTTGATTCTCATAGAATGAAGAAAGTAAGCACAGTACTACAAGTCAGACCCTGATTTTATGTTTTGAAGATTTTGATAGAGATAGTCAAATAGATAGAGATCATCAAATACCAGATACACATTGCTTATGACATCTACCTACCTGCTCAGTGAGGATGAAAATTTACTAGATATATGAGGGCAAAATGTCACCCCAAAAGTACATTACTGTATTTATTCCTATATTTATAGATCCTTATTGCTTTGTTCACCAACACTGGAGGAATTGAATTGATTCAGATTTTGATTTGTTGGGCTGAAGGCACTGTTCTAGTTTACAGAGTGAGAACCCTCATGTCAGTTTTAAGTGACCAGAATGTATGTGTTGACCCAGGTATACTATCAAGATGAAACTCAAAATCATTCCCAACTATTCTCTGTTATATTTAAAATTAAGTATCTGAGAATTCAGGTTTTCTAAGTATGATTAAAACAAGCTTAAACTATGTGTGGGTTATACTTCCCAACCCTGTGTTCTGTAAGGATGTTTAGTTATTTTAGGTTCAAGTGCTTATAGAAGCAATAGCCATGGACAATTTTTGAAGGTCAATGATGACTCTAATATATGGAATTTGTTGGTTGGTAGTGCCATTTATGTGCCCTTCTACATAATTTGTGGATGTTGCATTTTGAATTCATTTTTATATGGAATCAACAGATGTAACATGAAAAAATTATTCTAAGGATGCCTGCTAGTTTTTTTTTTTTTTCCATCAGCCATTCACTTTTAATTTGGAAAGGGAATTAAGTAAATGAAGTCTGGAGGCCATGGCTCCTTTCGTGAGAATAAAGATACTGTATTTGCTATAGAAGATTGGGCGTAAGCACATGTGTCCTACCAAGTAACAAGAAAAAACTCAGGCTGGAGCCATAGCTCTGTGATAGAGCCCTTATGTAGCATGGGCAAGGCCCTGGATTCCTTCCCCAGCAACACACACACACACACACACATACCCTCTTTTAAGGCTGAAGGTAAGAAAGTCAGAAAGTAGGCCACAGGAGGGAATATGAATAGAAAGGCTTAATCTAATGGGAAGGAAAGAAGAAGAAATGTGTTTTTATTGCAGCAAATCAAAACCCTGTTGGATGCTTGTTAAGAGGAAATGGAGGCCATCTGGAGAAAACAATTCCATTCCACACTGTGGAGTGAATTTAAAGAACAGCCCAGGAGCTAGGGCATGAATTACATAGGCCTCTGGCCATGTAATGTCATAGATTAACAGTGTGAGCAGCAGGGGGCGCAGTGGTGGTTAATGAGAGGAGGAAGGAGTGGACCAGTCCCCTTGGTAAAGAAGCATGCTAATGACATTATTTTGTTTCTTTTCAGTCATCTGAATATATTTAGGACCTTAATATTCTAAATTATTCCATTGTACTTACTCTACTTATTTATTAGATCTGTAAACTTTGTGTTGGCTTTTTACTTGTAGCCATTACTAGAGCTTGCTGCCTTTTGCTAATTAACATGTTAATTAATTCACTGGTTCAGTTTTAAAGTTTATTTGAGGCATGTTTTAAAAATTGCCAAAATAGGTTTTCTCCAGTTTCCTAGTTACCTAATGGATAAACACTTGAGGGATATAAGCATGTATTGGGGGTATTCTATTTTTACTTAAAATGGATAAATTCTTATTAAGGATTTATTAACTGAGAAAGTTTTTAAAATTATTATTTAATACCTATACAAAAGGATACGCATAAATTATTGGGAATTAGACAGGGATAAGAGGAAGGAACATGAAGAGAAAGAACCATGAGGAACATTTTTAATAACTGAAATATTCTACTTTCTATCACAATGAGTTTAAAAACATATGGAAAATAAATTTTCTTTGTTGATATATGTTAGAAGAGGTCCACGTACACAAATCTTCCTGTGAAAGTCTGTAGGGTTTCAAAAGGATAATATTAAATTGAAGTTTTAATGTGCTCAAAAAATTTTTAAAGTTCAATCTATACGTAGCATGTTCTATAGTTTTTTTCCCCATAATATTATCACCACTTTTTCTAGTTATTATGGATTTTAATGCTAACTTTTTGGTTTGGCTAAAAACATATACATTTAACTTTTTAACTTTATACCCATTGAATTATTTTAGGAGCTTACAGTCAATACCAGTTTTAAATAGGTAATATGTGAAAAAAATACAATATTTTCAAGATTTCATGTTCACAGTGACTAAGATTCCTTCAAAGACAATTTTCTGCAGCAAGAGCTGAGCAAATATCAGTGTACCCGCCCCCCAAAAAATGAATTGAGCCTTGTGTCTTAAAAAACAGTACTTTAAAAATAAGTCATAGGGAAGATGAAGATCTGAGCAGTAATGCTCCTCTGTGGTGGGTAATATTCCAGTTTTCTCTTCAATCAATTTTGTATAGTGCTTCGGAAGCAGAATAGCAAGTAATATGAAATCATTTCTCAAGATGCTGTATGTACACACTCTTACTTCTATTTCTGTATTCACTGGAACTGACAATTTATGTGACATACTTGTAATACTCCAAGAACAAAGACCAATTTCCCAGAAGGTTATGAGCACTCTTGATTTTTAACAAATGCAAATGTGTGTGTGTGTGTGTGGGGGGGTCACATTTAGATAATGAAATGAACTAGATTTATGGAGTCTCCATGATGAGTCTCAGGAAGCATACCCACTGTCCAGATTAATTTTATTCGGAGATTCAGAAAGTGGATGTAGGCACTTAACATTGACAAGTGGTAATTAACATTGAGTATTGTGGAAGATGGAGGGCTAAAAGGATCTGGGCATCAGCTTCTGAACATGAGCATCTTTCATTCTTGGAAAAACAGGTATTCAATGGATCTGTCTGTGATCCTTAGTCTAGGTTTCAAGCACGGGACATGAATCCGTGTGAGACTGAAATGAACCACCTGTTTTCTTCAAACGGAATTGAGGGGAAGGTCACCTCAGGACAATCTATTAATCCTTTTGGCACGTCCCAGTCATTTTGCTTGTTTTGTTTTACATTAGGGAGATGCATAGGACTGAACAGAGAAACACCTCACATTTAGACCCCTCGTGTGTGATTCCACCCATGATGGTAGCATGCCATTCAAGCATGCAGTTAGCAACACGGGAGGTTCCAAAGTTCAAAGGTAGTTCGGGATCTTTGCTCCCTGTGTTCTTTCCCTTGAATGTTTACATGGTGTCATTTACTCTTTACGTGCCCCAGTGGTGTCCACGGGAAAACTATTTCCCTCATACGCAGAAATTGCTCATGTTTAATATGTTCAGAGCCATCTGACACATAATCAAATGTTGAAATCCACGTATTGCCAGAAATGCAGCTCTTTTACAGCTTTCCTTCCTTTTCGTGAAATCTAACCTGAATGAACAGAACAGACATAGGTTGATTGCTCTGTTTCCATGAAGTTCCCCTGAAATTCCCCCACCTCCAAGGGGGAACAGTCCTGCCTAAACTTGTTTCTATCACATTCCACACCCAGGGCAGAATTCTGCATGTGGAAACACCCTGCGCTTGCCCAGGACCATGTTATGTAACAGCCATAAATGCACTTGTGTGCCTGTGTGCATAACTGAGGAGAAAGGGGACAGCGCAACACTAAGACCTTATATAATCTCTACCAAAAAGAAAACCTCGTGGGTACGCGCTCTGTATAAGCACAGACAAAGAGGCACTTCTGCACGTTCAACTGAAGCCTGTGAACACATTATAAAATTACAGAGGACAATGGGACAGGAAAGGGTTGGAGTTAATAAACCTTGCCTGTTAGCTGTGGGTGCAGAAAATTGAGGCTGCTTTTAAAGTTTTTAATAATTTCCTTCATTAGCTAATAGTTGGCATGCCACTTTGGGATTCGAGCTGCTAAGAGACCAACATGCTCATCAGATACAGCCAGCCGTTGGAATCGTCTCATTCAATGACTAAATTTGGTTGGAAGAAAGAAAGGAGAACAAAAATGTAAGGACCTAAACCAGGATTGGAAGGTCAGCTATCTAGTGCAAGGGTTCATTATAACTTCACAGATGATCAAACTGGTGATGAGGAAAAGGGTGGCTGCAGAGATCTGGCAATCAGCTTCTTGAGTTCTGCCATGAATTTTAAAGGGTGTTTTAATTTTTTTATTCATTCATTCATTCACTCATTTGTTCATTCTGTTTTGGAGGAAAGATATGGTGGGAGTAAGAATGAATTTGGAGATCTTATTTGATGAGCTCATTCTTCTTAAGAGGTTTATCCACCTGCTTTTTGGTAGGAAGAACCCTGACTGTAAAATAAATTTCAGCTAACTGTGTTTAAATGGGTGGCAATCATGGCAATCATTTTTCTTATAGTTGCATTCAGGAACTGGTAGTGTAGTTCAGTGGTGGCGCACTTGCCTGGCATGCACAAAGGTTTGGGTTTGATCCCCAGTACTGAAAAACAAAAATACATTAAAGTTGCATTCTAACTTTCTTTTTAAATATACTTTGGGATTTCAAGAAGCTATTAGCACCCAGGATTTAGTTAAACTGAGCCTCTGGTAAAAGAAGATATAGATGATGTAAAACAAAACAAAACCACAGTGAGAAAGAAACTCACACTCTTTAGGATGGTCACTATGAAAAAATAGAAAATAGCATATGTTGACAAATATGTAGAGCAATCGAATTCTTTGTGTTCTGTTGGTGGGCATGTAGTCATTATAAAAATCAACTGAGTTTCCCCCAAAATTAAAAATATAATTACCATGTGATCTATCAATCCCACTTCTGGATATGTATCTAAAAGAATTCAAAATAGGATCTTAAAGAAATATTTGCATATCCACATTTGTTACCAATTCTTTCACGATAACCAAGAGGTAGAAGTCACATAAATGTAACTTTGCTGATGAATAGATAAAGAAAACACGCTGTTTACATACAGAGAAATATTATTCAGTTTTTAAAAATTAGGAAATCCTGACATGTGGTGTAGCATGGATGAACCTTGAGAACATTGTGCTAAATGAAATATTCTAGTCACAAAAAGACTTGAACCTCATGATTCCATTTTTATGAGGTACCTCAAGTAGCCAAACTCATAGAAACAAAAAGCAGAATGGTGGTTTCCATGAAGTAGGAATAGGGAAAAAAAAGTGGGGGTGGATTTTTTCAATGAGTATAGAGTTTCAGTTTTGCAAAATGAAAAACTTCTAGAGACCTATTATACAATAATATGCATATTAGTAGTTAACACTATTGTACACTTAAAAATGGCTAAGATGGTAAATTTTACATTGTATGATTTTTACTATAGTTAAAAAAAAAAGAAAGAAAAGATAACTGAGAAATGAGGGAGGGAAACCCCAGTTGTAATCTTAAGTCTAATTAGCTCTATAGAGTCTCTCAGTTGTCTAGTTGCTTAGTAATACTTTTCTATGTTTGAGTAGATGCCTTTTAGGTAAATGTTTATATATATAAATATATATATATATATATTTATATTTGAAGTTTTATAAATATATGAAATAGGCTGAGTAGAAAAGATCAATAAGTGAAGAATAAACATCCTTGTAAAATTTCTCTCTTCAGGTATAGTCATCTTCGTCTCATTCATTTCAGCAAACCTGATCTTCTCATTCACTTTCTCAAGTCTAGGGCAGGGTTTCTCAACCTCAGCACTGTTGACATTCTGTACTAAGTAATCCTCTGTTTTAGGGTACTCTCCGTGGCATCCTGGACTTCTGGGCTTCTATTGACTAAAGGCCAGCAGCAGCCTTCCAGTTTATGACAACCAAAAATGTCCTCAGATAATTGCCAAATGTCCCCTTCGGTACAAAATCACCCCTGATAGAGAGAACAGACACAGCCCTAGAAAAAGAATTGTCTAAGACAGTCTTCGTTGATGCATGCTTCATAAGGCCTCACTCACTCTCAACCGTGTCCTAGTTTGGACAATGAATTAAATGGTTATCCAAGATGTCTCAGGAAATATATATACATAAATATATACATATAAATAAGTAATATATATATATACAATATATATTTATATCTATTAATTCCTATTATCATGTTAAAGTCATGAGTTGAATTTGGCCATTCACATATTTTTAAAGGTAGGTACAACAATCAGGTAGACAAGAATAATGATTACAACCAACAGTCAAGTACTAGAGTAAAGACAGTTGAATCAGCGGTGTACTTTATAGACTAGAATCTCTAGATGACTATCTCTCTGAATATTTATTCAACAGTTGAGTAATTCAACATTCCAGTGAATATCCAAATCAACATTTAATTCAATAATTCAATTGCATAATTCAGTAATAGAAGACCTAGCAGGCATGTGCTAATGTTCTAACCTTCTCAAGAAACCTATGAAACAAGTTTTGTTTTTGTTTGTTTGTGGTGCTGGGGATTGAATCCAGGGTCTTATGCATGTGAGCCAAGCACTCTACCAACTGAGCTATATCTCCAACTCACAAGTTCTGTATTTATTATCAAAGCAAAACAAAGCTGATGCTTAGGGAGGATGAAACACTTTCACCCATTAGTATGTGGAGGACTCAAGATCTGAACCCAGTTCTTTCCAAAGTCAAAGCTCATGCATTTCTGCCTCTATGCTATTTATCTAGATGATTGATTTCCAATGTATCTGTATCTAGACTGAGAATAATCTTTTGTTCCAAACTTTGACATATTTTGACATTTCATATATATAAGAAGTCATGGTTAGTCACAGAAATTTAGGCAATCTCTAATTGCTGCATTTGAAACACATTGAGAATAATGAACCAGCTGATGAAAATGCTCGAGTTCAACATGTTAGCTTGGGCAGGTGTACTGTTGCTTGGTATTTAATTATTTAATGTGACTTTATGAAGACAGAATAGTTGAAAGACCAGCATCAGCAATTCCTGAAGGAAAGTTCCAAGAAGCAGCTGACAAGACTTTGAAAATCCCCCTGGGTATTACGTATTTCATTTTAAGGGAAAATGCAAAGCAATTAAATTTCTTGTAACTGAATTCCTTAATTATACACAATTTCTATTGCTTATTTAATTTTTTAAGTAAAAGTTAATCTTAGTTTCTTGCAACTATGCAAAATATTAGCAAAAATGGAAAAAGACTGAAAGATGATATGCAAAAGAAAATACTTTTGGTCTAAGGAAAATATTTTTGGTCTAGAGTTCATCTAAATAGGATGGGTTTTTCCATTTTAAAGAATTTCAGTATTGTTTTAGTGGCTTTCCATTTTTAAAAGAAACAAATGTAAAGTAAAAGTGTTCTTAAATAATTTGATATATTTAATATGCATATATATTTAGTGCATGAAAGAACATGATTTTGTTCTATTTTACTATTTATGTGACATTATCCAAGTCATTTAATTTTCTCTAGAAACACGAAATATTCTTTCTGTGTTCAGCATCTACTGCCCCATCCCTTGAGATCAACCCTGAACCAAGAGAGACTGCTCAGCAAGAAGGGGGTAAACAGGAAACCCCTAGTGGTCCCCAGTACACCATAGACACCTGGAGCATCTGTTGCTGTAGAAGCCTGCAGTGTCACAGGCCCTGAGAGCAATTCAGGCAGCTGCTAAATGACAACTATGATTCATTTCCCTGGAGAAAGAGTCCAATCCACATTGTGCCCCACCTCTTGGCCCCTGCTGCACAAGGTCCCTGCTCCCTGTCGAGACCTCCTCCTACATAAGGTCCTGCAAACCAGCCAAGTGGCCCCTGCAAATCCTCATATCACCCTATGAAGCACCAGGGCAGCCCACCAAGAGCACTATAGCCTGCAGAGGCTCAGTCAGGTGGCCCTGCTCACCCAGCCTGGGTCCTAAGAGCAGCCAGTCAATCATACCTGAGTGTCTTGGCCCAATTAAGGCCCCTAGAATCAATCAGTAGCCTCACCTACCTTCCCCAAATCCTTGGGAGGTAGCTGGGAGCCAATGATGAGCAGTCCTGCCCCCAGAAGCCATGGGAAGCAGACAAGAACACCCACATGTCTGAAACCAAGCAGCCTTTCCACAGCCTTTCTGTGGCTTAGTCAGCTGATGCCCTGGAAAGATGCCAGGTGGTCCTACCCAACTTGCATTGCCCTGAGAAGCAACAGAGCAGCCGGTTCTCAGAAACTAGGCCTGTTGAGGCCCTGGGTAGGCTTTCCTGAGCAGATCAGTCCCCTGAAGCCAGGCAAAGTTTCCCGCACAGCCCTTGGAACCTGAGGCCCACCATCTGAGCTCACTGGGGCAACCCAGCCCCCATTTGCCCTGAACAGTGACAGGAATCCCATCTCCCTACCAGACATGATGCACCACATCCATGTGGGCCCACTGAGGCAGCCCCACCTGGATGACCTGCAGAAACAGATGGCACCCCACACCCATGGGAGGCACGCCATGCCCAGAGCTGCTAGTGAATCTTTCCCGCATGAGAACACTGCCTGATAGGTGGTGGTGCAGTCCCACAACCCCGGCAACCTGGCTGCTGAGATGCCCACAGACATAGGTAGCACTGAAGACAGCTGAAGAACAGGGACACCACACTGAAGTGCCCACCTCGAACCCAAACCAGTACACCTTATCCAACTGACACACGGGCACACGTTGCCAAGAGAAAGTCTTACGGAGAAAGCCACCCAGTAAAAGGCAAATGATCTGCCAGATGCAAAACTGTCCATGTAGAGACATGAGTCACAGCACATTCAAAAAATCTGAAGCCATAGAATGTAACTTTCCTGACCACAATTGGATAAACCTAGACTCCAACGAACAGAAGAACTTGAGAAGGGGTACAAACGACATGGAAATCAAACAGCATTCCCTTGAATGACCAGTGGTTCAATGGGGGGGGGAATTTAAATTGAAGAAAATGAAAACACAGTTTATCAGAACATATGAGATATAGAAGGAGTAATAAGAGGGAAATATATGGCAATTAAGTATCTACATCCAAAAAGAGAAAAATCTCAATAAACAACCTAATGATGTAGCTCAAGGAACTAGAGGGTTGAGAGTGCAATTCAGTGAGACTCTGGGTCCAAGCTCCAGCTACATGTCCCCCCAGCTCCCCCCACCAAAAAAAGTCAATAAAAGAACTAATAAAGCAAGGATAAACCAAACCCAAAATTAGCAGAAGAAAAGAACTAACAAGGATCAGAGCAGAAATAAGCAAATTAGGGACGTATAAAAGCAATATAAGAGATCAAAGAAAGGAAGATTTTTTTTTAAAGATAAACAAAATTGATAAATCTTTAGCCATACTCACCAAAAAACAAGAAAGAGAAGACCCAAATAAAATCAGAGATAAAAAAGGAGACATTATATAGGATACCACAGAAATGCAGACACTGAATAGTGACTCTTATGAACAACTATAGGAAAAGTCTTTAAGAAATAGACATGTTTCTGGTCACAGGTAACCAACCCAAACTAAAGCAAGAGGACATAGGAAACCCAAACAGACCAATACTAAGTAGTGAGATCGAATCAATAATAAAGCTTCTCAACAAAGGAAAGCCCAGGACCTGATGGTTTCACTGCTGAATTTTACCAAACCTTAAAGGATGAAATAATGCTATTTCAGCATCACTAATTATCAAGGAGATACAAATCAAAACCACAATGTCATATCATCTCACTCCAGTTAGGATGACTATTATACTATCAAAAAGACAAAAAAAAAAAAAATGCTGGTGAGGATGCAGATAAATGGAAACTTTCAAACACTGTTGGTGGGCATATAAACCAGTATGGAAAAACATAGGAAAAACAGTATGGAGATTCCACCAGATCACGCAGTAATCCACTGCTGGTTATATATCAAAAGGAATTGAAATCAGTATATCAAAGGGAGATCAACACTTGTATATTTGTTGCAGTACTGTTCACAATAGCCAAGATATAGACTCAATCGAGGTGTCCATGGACAATGGATAAGGAAAACGTGGTACCGATGGAATGGTACTCAGCCATAAACATTACTGAAATTCCATCCTTTGAAGGAATATAGAACTTGAGGACACTATATTAGGTGAAATAAATCAGGTACAGAAAGACATATACTATATATTCTGATTTATGTGGAAGCTAAAATCTTGATTTCAAAGATGTACATAATAGGGGCTGGGGTTATAGCTCAGCGGTAGAGCTCTTGCCTCAAACTCGTGAGGTACTGGGTTCAATCCTCAACACCACATAAAAAAAATAAATAAAAATATTGTGTCCATCTTTAAAAAACATCTTTTTTAAAAAAAAGATGCAGATAATAGTGGTAATCAGAGGCTGGGAAGTAGGTAGGGGAGAGAAGAATGGAAGGGCACAGCTGGATAGGAGGAATAACCTCTAGAGTTCTAAGTTACTATAGTATAACTATGATTGCCAACAGAGCTAACAATAATGCATTAAGTTTTTTTAACAAGAAAAAAACTCTGAGGTGATAGGTATGTCAATTACCCTAATCACACAAACCAATATTGAACTGTCTTACTATATCCCATAAATGTGCACAATCACTATATGTCCTTTAAAAAAATATGTGAGGTGAACAGAGAGCCTAAATTTGGGGAGCAAATCTTTACCCTTCACACATTAGATACAGCACTAATCTCTAGGGTATATAAAGAACTCAAAAAGCCAAACACCAAAAAAAACAAATAACCCAATCAATAAATGGGCCAAGGACCTGAAGAGACACTTCTCAGAAGAGGATATACAATGAATCAACAAATACATGAAAAAAATGTT
Organism: Marmota marmota marmota; assembly: GCF_001458135.2. Taxonomy (NCBI): domain Eukaryota; kingdom Metazoa; phylum Chordata; class Mammalia; order Rodentia; family Sciuridae; genus Marmota; species Marmota marmota. The sequence continues at coordinate 2,965,232 of NW_025999894.1, read as the reverse complement.
CATCATCTCTAGCAATTAGAGAAATCCAAATCAAAACTACTCTAAGATTTTTATTTCACTCCAGTCTGAATGGCAGCCATTATGCATACAAACAACAATAAGTGTTGGCGAGGATGTGGGGGAAAAGGTACACACATACATTGCTGGCGGGACTGCAAATTAGTGCAGCCAATATGGAAAGCAGTACAGAGATTTCTTGGAAAATTGGGAATGGAGCCACCATTTGACCCAGCTATCCCACTCCTCAGTCTATACCCAAAGGACTTAAAAACAGCATACTACAGGGACACTGCCACATCAATGTTTATAGCAGACAATTCACAATAGCTAAATTGTGGAACCAACTTAGATGCCCTTCAATAGATGAAAGGATAAAAAATGTGGCATATATACACAATGGAATATTACTCAGCAGTAAAAGAGAATATTTGCAGGTAAATGGATGGAGTTCGAGAAGATAATGCAAAGTGAAGTTAGCTGATCCCAAAAACCCAAGCCGAATGTTTTCTTTGATATAAGGAAGCTGATTCATAGTGGGATAGGGAGGGGGAGCATGGGAGGAATAGACAACTCTACATAGGGCAGAGGGATTAGAAGGGAAGGAAGGGGCCATGGGTTATTGATGATGGTGGAATGTGATGATCATTATTATCCAAAGTACATTTATGAAGACAGGAATTGGTGTGAATATACTGTGTATACAACAAAGATATGAAAAATTGTGCTCTATATGTGTAATAAGAATTGTAATGCATTCTGCTGTGATATATATACAAAACAATTTAAAAAGACATCAAAAATAAAATATACTTTAAAATTATAAATAAGTTGTTGTGAGAAAGAAATTTGAAGTCAGATATACACATGATTTTTCCTCAAATCATTCTTTAATTTTGAAATAGGCATATTCTAGCCTGCTTTACGTAGAACTACAATTCAAATGTGTCTTGGGTGATCTTTATGTAAAAAGAAAAAAAATTGTTTTTGTTCCACTATCATAGTATCTTCCCCTCCCCCTTGGCCCCTTGCAATATCTCTTCTCCCACTACAAATCTGTTTAACCCACTCCATTTCATGGGCATCTGATGCTTTCATCTTTTGGTATTCTCCCTATTGATAACCCCTCTCTTCCCCCCCCCAAAAAAAAAATAACAAAAAAAAAAATGCCAAGAAAGAAAAGAAGACCAAAAAATTCACGAATGACCTCTACAACAAAAGAAGGTTACAGGTGTTCCTCATCCTCTCTACCTACAATAGGATCCAATAAAGAAAATTGTATCCAATAAAGAAAAATATTGTATGTGTGAGGCCCTGGGCTTGAGCCTCAGCACCCCCCCACTCTCTCTCTCACACACACACACACACATACACACACACACACTCAAGGCCTAACCCCATAATCTTTAAAGCATGATCTTATTTGTACGGAGGGTATTTGCAAGGTAATCAAGTTAAGATGAGGTCTTGCTGGATGGGATGGGCCTTAATCCAATGACTAGCATGCTTTGAAGACAGGGAAATTTGAGAGTACAGAACACATAGAGAGAGAACACCCTGTGACCACAGAGGCAGAAACTGAAGAGATGCATCTACAAGCCACGGAAAACCAAAGATTGCCTGCAGCCACCAGAAGTTCGAAGAGAGGCTTGAAATAATCCTCCTGGAGAGCCTTCAGGGAGCACAGCCCTGCTAGCAACTTGATTTCAGACTCACGGGCTTCGGAACTGTGAGACAGCAAATTTCTGTTATTTTGAGCCACACAGTTTGTAGAAATTTGCTAGAGGAACCCTAGAAAACGAATACAACCCCCAGACCTTTGAGGTCCGTGTAGAATCACCACCTTCCTAGGATGAATTCAGAGAGAGAGTACGGCATGTAAAAGTTCAGGTGGGTTCCAGGAGGACCCCAAATCACAACAACTGCTCACTGAGACCATCAGCCCAGCCTGGGAGGGATTCAGCAGAATCTCTAACCCATGACTGTGTGCAGCAGGTCACCATGGTGTATGGTCTGACGATGTGCCATTATAGTTGAGGAATCCAACCTACATAAAACTAGAATACAAAGATCCCTGACAGGAAGTTCTGCTTTGAACTCTTTCTGGTGAGAGGAACCAAAGATGATGCTCAAACCAATCAGGACTTCCAGAGAAGGCAGAGGGATTCCCAGAAATCAGAGCCTGGGAGAAGAGGGTCCCAAAATCTGCATGAAAACTGCCAAGTCTCTAGCTCACCTGGACACACGCATGCAGAGAACAAGGGGAAGACAGCTGGGGCGGAGATGTGAGGCGCTGTCCACACAGAGGTGACAGTCTGCAGTTCGAGTGGAACCAAGTCGACGGCTTAGCAAACACAAATATCAACACTGCAGGAAAAGAGCAAATCAAAACTCACAGTGGCCAGGATGCCATGCAAAATTACTTTGAATACCAAGAACTGGAAAATGTGATCCACTTTGAAGGGAAAAACAATGAACAGTTGCTATCCCCAAGATGAGTAAGATGTTAGGATGATCAGACCAAGACTTAAAAGCAGCTATTGTGATGTGACCAGAGGAGGCAAAAGAGGACATGCTCAAAGGGACTCTGTATATAGGAATTTTATAGATATCAAAAACCCACACACAAAAATAAATGTTTAAAACAAAGCTACACTCAATTCACAATAGCTAAACTATGGAACCAACCTAGATGCCCTTCAACAGATGAATGGATAAAGAAAACGTGGTACATATACACAATGGAATATTACTCAGTCTTAAAGAAGAATGAAATTATGGCATTTGCCAATAAGTGGATGGAACTGGAGACTCTCCACTTATGCTAAGTGAAATAAGCCAGTCCCCCCAAAAATAAAGGCTGAATGTTCTCTCTGATATGTGGATGCTAACCCACAACAAGGGAGGATAGGGAAGGCAAGAATAGACGTCATTAGATTAGACAAAGGGGAATGAAGGGGAAGGAAGTGGGGGATGTGAATAGGAAAGACATTATTACCTTATGTGCATATGTGATTATATGACATGTGTAACTCTACATCATGTACAACCAGAAGAATGAGAAGTTACACTCCATTTAGGATGATGTGTCAAAATGCATTCTCTTGTCATGTATAACTAATTAGAACAAATTTTTAAAAAGAAATAAACTTAAATATAATATTTATCAGATTTGGCCCCAATAGCTAAATGGAGACCACAGAGGCAATAATCATTGAACGATAGAGGTAGAGTCTGTGTTCAGATGTATTAGAGTGAACTCCACATGAGCAATAAGATCAGAATCAAAAACAATTATGGGGAAATGTATTACGCTGTCTACAGTACGATTGTGTAAATGGGGAAGAACTGAGATTGAGACTTTATGTAAAAAGTAGAATAAGGGTGCTGATTTCTCAGTGGCCCTAACTGCAATAAAAAGGACTTAAAATCAGAAAATGGGCAACTAATGGAAAGAAAGAAGAGGCGGATGAAAAGATTACTAACCCTCATTTTCAACATCACATACAATGTAGGGGACCATTCGATAATTCATTACAAATACTTACAGTTTATTTCAGGAAAGCAAGGGCGGCTGAGTGGTAAGAAATCCCAACTTTAATTTGTCATATTTATAGGGCTAAAAGGAAAACGAGATAATCATCTTTGCAGATGTAAAAAGACATTTAACACCCATTCTTTCTAAAAATGTTTAAATATTAACTTATAGATATTTCCTTAATATAGTGTGCCTGTGTGTACACACACACACACACACACACACACACACACATGCACACTTATAATATGTGGCTTATAAAATGCATTTGGAAGAAATCAAACAGGAAAGCAATGAGGGGCAACAGCATTGCTAGGTATTGAAATAGTCTCTAAAGCGGTGATTCTTAGCTGGGAGCTCTTCTGTCCTCAGGAGGCGTTTTTGATTGTCACAGCCAGGGAGAGTCGGAGGGGTAGACATAGGGACTGCTCCTGAAATCTAGAGTGTAGAGGACAGAGATCTCGCTAAACATCCTACACTGCACAGAACAATCCTCAACAACAAGAGATTACCTGGTCCAAAATGCCACTGGTGCTAAGAGGGAGAAATCTGAGCTCTGAATCTTCTCTGATTCAAACATCTTGGCATTGGTGCTTTAGTAGATAGGCCAATGGAACAAGAGAGAAAAAAAATCTAGACTTGGATCCAGTTGCATGTTAAATGTAATGTACGATAGAGGCAGGCACATTGTAAGCCTGTGGTGATAACTGGATAGCCATGTGAAAACCAGTTAAAAGTTGGTCTGCACTTTAGGATAAATTCTTTAGACCGTACTTCAGGATAAATTAAAAATAGTCCCGTTATTTAAATGCAAAAAATGAAATTTAATACACACACAGAAACTTTTATTCAATGTGTATAGATAACTGCATAAATTCCTATGAATAATAACCACCATCCTCATCAGGAAATAGAACATTGCTCTTATTTTGAAGTCTCTCCCGCATGATATTCTGTTATTTACAACCCTTCCCTATCAGGATAGTTTTCACTATCCTGACATTGTTACTTTTATGGGAATCACTTCTTTGGTTTTCTTTCTTTGGTTTTCTTTCTAACAGTCTAAACAGAACTGTTGAGTTTTATTTTTTATTGTATTTTATGTATATTCAATAACACTATGTCTCCTTTTATGTACCTTGCTTTTGTTAACATTTTGGCATGTCGGACAGTACTTCATTTTGATTGCTTTATAATATTCCTTTAATGGATCTAGTTTTTTGTGTGTGTGTGTGTGTGTGTATGTGTGTGTGTGTATGTGTGTGTGCGTGCACTGAGGGTTGAACCCAGGGCCTTGTACATGCAAGGCAAGCACTCTACCAACTGAACTCTATCCCCAGCCCTAGTGTGATTTATTTATTCATTCTATTACTAGTAATTGAATTGTTTCCAGATTTTGAATCTTAGACTGCTGTGAACATTCTTATGAATGTATATGGTGCATATGTCCACACATTGTTCTAGAGGATATAGGCACATCTTGGGTACATGAGTGTGCATGTTATATTCTTGAAAAGAACATGCATTCCATGGTTGTTGTAAGCTCTGGTCTTTTAACATTACTTAGTTTAAGATTTTTTAATCATGTTTTCTAATGTTCTGTATATCTGTCTTAGCATTTCAATTTGTTTATTCCATAGATGACTGAAAGTGGATTCCTTTTATTGTCATGGTATAATTTATGGACTTTTTCTTTCTATGGTTATTTATTTTTCTTTATATATTGTAGGAGGTATTATTAGTTGCATATAAAATATAAAATGGTCACCTTTTCTTTTAAATTAGAAAAAAGTAATCATTTAACACTTCATCCCTATGAAATGGCCCACTTTATCCCTAGAATAATAATGCTTTTTTATCATCAAAATCTACCTGCTCTGATATCAATAAGACTATGGTAGCTTCTTGTGGTTAACATACTCTGATGTGTGTAATTGTATGTATCTTATTTGCTTTCTTGGAATTTACTGAGCCACTTAAAAGAAAGGTAACCATTTTACATTTCCAACCTGCAGGATTACTTTTCTAGTTTCTTGCTGCCTGCAAATATTTTCATGCTTTTGTTATTTATTCCTTATTCCACTGAGGATATTTGTTTCATAATCCATATCTAGTAATTTGTAGGAGCGGTTCTGCTATCTTTAGTTTCTGGTAGTTCTCATTCATTTTGACTTCTTAACTTGTGTCTTGGTTATCCTCAGTAGAATGCTGGTTATTGCCCTTGAAAAGGGGATTTCTTGGGGATTATCTAATGCCTGTGGTTATGATGGCCTCTTCCTGAGAGATTTGCCATTTGTGTCTGCCAGTACTTGAGTAAATTAACAGATGTGAGCCACTTCAAACCAAGTTCAAGGTGTGGGATTCCTTGGCCTATCTTGGCAGGGCACACCCAGCATGCAGAACTGCTGATCTATGGCCTTATCTTGTCAAGAACAGTAATTTTATCTCTATTCCATTTACTTCTCTTGAAGGCCAAGGCAACCCTAACAGAGGGACCCTGGGGAAGTCCTCTGTATTTTATCTTTAAACTGAAAGTGCATTCTTTGGAAAGTCTCAGGTACAATAGGGGAGGAAGGTTCTTTCTAAGTGTACTTTAGTCCTTGATTTTTGCCTATGCATGCCTCTACGTAAGCCATGAAACTGAACCCCAAATATGAGGACTGAGCAAATATATTCTGGAGGTAAAAATAATGGCTTTGGCGTTCTAACATAAAGCTTGATTAAGAAAAATTTTTCAAATAGAAAGTACATAAATTTCCAAAGCAAAAAATAACGAACTTTATGTCTGCCACCTACAGTTAACTACTATTTATGTCCTTTCATGTTTGTTTTGCTACATATATATTTAAAATTATATGTGCTCTTTTGAAGTAATTTAAACAAGGAAGAAATATTAAAAATATGAACATTTCAATACTTGAGTTGCCAGCATTAAACACCACTTGAGACACCACTAATGAATATGCAACTTTGTTTGCATATGTACAGATAAAGAATTTGTGCTGGGTGGATAAAGAGATTACTTCTGTAAAAAAAAAAAAACTAGAAATACTATTGTCATTAAAATGTTAAAATTTCTTTAATTCAGTGGAAGAAAAATAAAAGGAAGTGAAATTGAAGAAATTGTTGAACTTCACATGTCTTTGTACCACAGAAGAACTCATTTCCTAAAATATGTCTGTAAGGTTAGGTTTTTTAAAAAAGAAGTCACAGGTGTAAACAAAAGCATTAAGATACTTGAGTCATTCTGCTGTTATTATTTTGTTCATTTTTTTTTTATGGGGGGAGGTAGTGTTTTTTCATTCACAGTACCGGGGTTCAAGGTCTCACCTATGCTATGTAATTCTACTATTTTAAAACATTATGTTTCGATTTTGGGCAGTATTCATAGACTGTCTTTTGTTAAAGATTGGAATATTCATCCTCCCACCATCCCCATTATGAGTTACTCAGTTTTACATCATCCAGGGTTATTGAATTCACATTCATTTCTTTGACTCTATTTCTCATAACTGCTGTTCTGTGTTCAGATGGATTCAGTTAAAACCATACTTTCACTTCTTGCTTTTTTGTTCCTGAATTCTTTTTCGTAACATCTGAATCTTATTGTCAATCATTCAGAAGAGGTCATAGGTCTAATTCCCTAAGTAATTTCATATTTGAGATATGACCTTATAAATGGAATCACATAGCAACTGCAAAATGCAATGCATTTCTAGTAATATCTTCTTTCCATAAGTGCCGTGTGTAGGTACTCAAACTTGGGTGTGCATAGAAATGAACTAGACACATGTTAAAATGTGGTTGCTAGATGGGCATGGTGGCACGCACCTGTAGTCCCAGCTATTCTGGAAGCTGAGACAGGAGTCGATTGCTTGATCCCAGGAGTTTGAGACCAGCCTAGGCAACATGGCAAGACCCTGCCTCAAAACAAACAATAACAAAAGTAGATTCAGTAGGTCTGACGTTGGGCCTGAAAGTCTACATGTTTAGCAAGTTTCCTAGGCTACCTATCTGTGGATCCCACTTTAAACAGCCATGTGGGTCGACTTTGCTTCGTTATCTCTGGACTCTTGAGATAACTGGTGTAAAGAAATCCATGGAACTGGGTGTTGTAATAGAGCTCAGTGGCAGAGCGCTACCTAGCATGCACAAGACCCTGAGTTTGAAGGGAGAAATAAAGTCTAACACCAGCTTTATTTCTCCTCTCTTGAAGGCAATTTGCTCTTTCTGCCTTGATGTTTAGAGGACTCCCCAATCATTGAGATTCAGTAATCATGCTGGATTTGAGCATTCTCTATCAAACTT
>NW_025999894.1:2916738-2956577 GCF_001458135.2 Marmota marmota marmota | reverse complement strand
GGGGAAGGATGTTCTTTTAAATTAGACACAGTTTTTTTTCTTTGTTTATAGGATAGTCTCTTGAATTAGATTTTTAAATACTTATTCAGTATCATCTGATAGGTCTTGGTCTGTGTTCTGGAACTTACTTATTGCTTTATTCCCTTTCTATTTTTTATGTGCATTCACTCTGATTACTTAGTCTTTTCTCTATGTCAATAAATCTTTTCTCTATGTCCATTGCTATTTCTAATTTTTTTTTTACAGGGATTGAACCCAGGAGTGCTTAACCACTGAGCCATATCTCTAGGCCATATTTGGTATTTTATTTAGAGACAGGGTCTCCTTGAATCGCTTAGGACCTTACTAAGTTGCTGAGGCTGGCTTTGAACCTGCGATCCTCCTGCCTCAGCCTCCTGAGCTGCAGGGATTACAGGCGTGCGCCACCATACCTGACTAGTTCTAATTTTTAAAAAATTTGTATTATAAGTACTGACTTATTTAGGCAAATAGCAGCCCTTTTATTCTGTTGAGATGTGCTTTTGTATAAAGGGTCTCGTGGCCTCTTGCAGGTTTCCTTCCCTCTCCCTCTCCCCCCCTGTAGGATAGGTGCATAGCTATCAACAAGCTCTTGCTCAGATTTGAGTGGCTCTGTCTGGAATTTGGGTTTGCTTTGATACAGTTCCATCGATTTCTTCACTCTTCTTCCATAGGACACCAGGGGTTACATTTACCCTTTGTATCATTTCCCCCCACTGAGAGTGTGGCGCTGGAAGCTTTGTCAATTTTTTTTTTCAGTATGGCTTTAGAGAGTCATAGGGTCAGGATTTACACTTTTGTCTCTCTCTACAAACTGCCATTACTTTCTTTATTGACCCTTTTACTGTTGAACTGCAGCTGTTGAGGCTTTTTGTTTGCCTCCCTGGTAATCCTTTAAAAAAAAAATTCAAATCAGAGGGTTTGGGGGATGTGGCTCAGTGGTAGAGCACTTGCCTAGCATGTGGGAGGCCATAAAATCATTATCATCATCATCATCATCATCATCATCATCATCATCATCAACATCATCATCATTAAATAAAAATTAAATCAGGCCATATCACTGCATTGTTTAAAATTCTCCAGGGACTCCCCCCCTTTTTGAGTAAGAGTCAAACACCTTATTGGGCTCACTGGGCCCATGTAGAGCTGCCTCCACCCTTACGCCATTACCTCCCTGACCTTGTCCACTCTCTTGACCTTGCACATTCTGCAGAGGCCACCTGGCCTCTTTGTTATCCCCCAAGCCTTGGTGTTTATCTGCCTCAGGGTCTTCTACCTGGAACTCTCTCCTCTCCCCACCACCCCACCTCATGTCCCCGGGGCTTGCTTCTTCTTTTGCTGGAATATCTCCTCAGAGTGACCTCTGACCAAGCTACTGAAAACTGCAGACCTGGGCTTTTCCTGCTTATTGTTTTCGTTTTTCTGCACAGCACCTGTCATTTTCTAACACATCGTATCATTTACTGCTCTATTGCATTTCCTCTCTGCCTCTCCTGCTTTGCTCCTCACTCCCTCCCAAGGTGAGCCTCATGAAAGCAGAGAATTTTCTGGCTAAAATAGTACTTGGTGCATGGTATTTAATAAATGTGCGTTGAATTTATTTGTTTGCTTGCTTTCTTCCTCATCATGGTACAGAGGAGAGAATTTCTGGGCAGACATTTCTATGGCCACCTTCACCCTTCTCACTTAATCTTCTCAGCAACCTATTTCATGTATACTGATGGAGGCAATCTTGTCCCCAGGAGACCTGTGGCAGAGTGCAATGAGCTTGCAATCAGGAATATTTTCTATTTATCCAAACTGTATGTCTAACCCGAGCCAGTTCCGATTACTTTACTCAACGGGGTGATGTAGAAATGCATTCATAAATAAGATATCCTTCACTTCTCTGCATTGCAAGGTCTATCTATTGAGATGGCAGAACAGGATAGGTGGGCAAAAAATAAGGATTCTAAATTCATTCTGACTCCCTTATTTTTATCTTTACCTAATTTTTTTCAGTAAAAATGCTGAAGATTGGACGCAGGGCTCCATGTATTCTAAGCACACACTCCACCACTGAGAGGCACCCCCAGCCCCCGACTCCCTGATTTTGACTCTTTCACTTGCCCTTTCTTATATCTCTCCCCACGGTGACAAAAGTCATATTATTAATGAATCTTCAGCAAGTGGGCGATCTCTGTAGGTGGCAGAAAGATGAGCAGCGAAGAGGTGGCTCCTTGAGCCTCTGCGTCCCTGGGCATTCCATGTGGCAACTACATCTCTGCTGGACTCCGCATGGATTTCAGAATAATTTGATGTGAAATCAAAGCATGTTTTTTAAGACATCAATATTTGCATATTTATACCACAATTATATGAATTATAATTATCATCTTTGTGTCTCAGGCACTATACCAAGTACTTAATATTCATCATCTTATTTCATCCTCAAAGTAAGCTAGTGATTTGGATAAATTAAAGGATTTTTTTTTTTAGTGCAGTGCTGGAGATTGAACCCAGAGCACCTTCACACATTCTAGGCAAGTGCTCTACCAATAAGCTACACCCCAGCCCAAGGATTTTTTTTTTTTAAATCAGGGATTGGACGCTTAACCACTGAGTCACATCCCCAGTCTTTTTTATTTTTATTTTGAGACATCATCTCCCTAAGTTGCTTAGGGCCTTGCTAAGTTGCTGAGGCTGACTTTGAACCCGCAATCCTCCTGTCTTAGCCTCCTGAGTCCCAAACCTGGGATTATAGGTTTGCGCCACCACCCCTGGTCCCAAAGTTAATTTTTTAAAGGCCAAAATTATGACTCTAATACAAATATAAAATGAATACATATCCAAGATATTATTTAACTTCTTAGTTAATAAGGAAACCAAGAAGATTCTATATCTGATTCAAAGGAGAATTTAAAGAGCTATGTAAATAAGTAGTTGGGATTGCTGAGATGAATTACAAGTAGAGGTAAAGCAGGTTACTATCCAAAGGTAATGACAGATGGCAGCTCAGTAGGCACAATTTGCATTTCTATGGGTAAGAATAACAAGTATCACTGTCAGTGTTTTATCTTATGGATTTTTAAAATAGCTCAAAGATATTGTCAGGTGGATATAACCTGAAGGTTGTTCTAGACAGACACCAAGTACTCTCTGTTCATTTCAAAGTCTTGAATTTTTGGAAAACAAAGGATGATCTTTCTTTTTCTCTCTTCTTTCTGTTAGTTCAGTAGATTGAACTTGGGGTCTCATGTGGGCTACTTAAGCCCTCATGTGTCACTGAGTTACCCACCCAGCCCAAGGGATGGTCATTAAATAAAGCAAATGATCACAGAATATTAGAACTTTACCAGATCAAGCCTCACATTTTATAGATGAAAGAATCCAAGGTTAAATATTTGCCCAAATCACAGAGCTGACTGCTAGCAGGGTCAAGAGAAGAACAGAGAAACTCAAATTTTCTCTGGAAGTCTTACTAAAATAAATAGAATAAAAAAATTTAAACCTGGGTGTGAAATTCACCTTTACACATATTACCCTAATGAATTACCCATCTAAGATCAAAATAAACTGAAGCAAACATCAGTTAGAAAAATTCCCTAAGGTCATAGAACAGAATAAGACCAGAGACTGTTTTAGTGTCAGCAAGCATAATTTTCTCTCAATAGGGCAAGTATCATGGACTGACATTGCTTAATTACATAATCATAGTCATTTTTAAATTATGAGTATGTTCTCCAACTGTGAAGTCTTACTAAGCTGATTATTTGACTCAGTACCTACACAAGGAGACATTTTTGAGACATTCTCATCAAGTGACATTTTCCTTTTAATTAATTCAATGTATTCCCTTGCCTTAAAGAAACGTTATTCAACAGATTACTCCAATTATGCATGTGAAAGCTGATTTAGCAAATTAAGGATGTGCCTGACATTTAATCAATTAAAAAATTAAGTCATATTCTGATGTGATTCAGATGTAACTCATTTTTATTAGATTGAAGTGATTTTTCTTAGCTAGTTAGGTTTGCTGAGATTCAAATGCAGGGACTTGGTACAGCTTTATTTGATATTTAAATGCTTAAACAAGTATAAAAGTCCTGGAGATGCACTGATCAGATATTCAGATTGGCATGACCAACAGAACCAAAAAGCATAACTTATTGTTGCGGAAAATTAGCAAAGTCACCTTGGATACAGTGAGTCTTGGAGCTTGGTTCCTTGGTCTTATCTTGCCTATGTCCCTTGTTTTATTTAAGAACATCCACTCTGATTTTGTAAAACCATTTCTTCTTTTCTTTGTAATGCACTTTTCATATTTACTTTTTTATCCTTTCTTCTTTGATTAAAGTAAAAAACTGACCAGGCAACAGTAGTATTGGAGAGAGATCCTTTACTCCCTACATGACCTTCAGGCTGGCCCATACCTGGTGAATAAGGAAAACGAGTAGTGCAACCTCAACCTCCCTTTGGAGCAGAGATCACATGACCTTGTGCTAATACATGCTTTGCTTGAGAAATCCTTTGTATTGGCAAGGGCATAGACTTTTTCACTATAAGGAGAATTGCCGCAGTCTGGCTGGGCACAAATGCCGCAGTCTGGCTGGGCACACAATCACGAGCCACCACACAGCTTGTAGATTCAAACAGCAACTCTTTATTCCCGAACTCACACCAGCCGTCTACAATCACGTTCTGGGGAAATCCACATTCTCTGCCCAAATCCACGTTCTCTGCCCAAAATCACCTCCACTGGGCATCTGTCTCCCAAAAAATACTGTCTAAATCCCGTGAGAACTCAAGGGGAACTCAGGCAGCAGGATACGCCCTATTCCCAGGAGGAATAATCTTAAACCTGGAACGCCCTAAACCCAATTATCTTAAACCGGGAACACCCTAATCCGCCTTGGTCCTTGAGCAAGGTCACCTACATTCAATGTCACTGCAAATGTCAGCAACATGGGGTACTCTGGCAAGGAAATTGTCATACCTACTTGGCTAATAGTTCCCAGCAGAGAATTTTTTTTTTTCTGGGTACATCTTGCATTTGGATAAAACCAAATCACAGGAGGGAATTTTCCCACTGTCCTCATCATTTTGCTGGGCCTTCCCTCCAGGATGAAATTAAGTTTTAGATTCTATAATTTCAACCTTATATTGAAAACTTGACGTCTGTAGGAAAGGAAAAAAACTCTTATTAAAATAGTTTTCAAATTGCTGATAGCAACCAAGGGGTCGCTATCTGATTCCCAGAGAAGCCAAAACCATGACACCAGTTTTGGCAAAAAGAGAGAACTTTATTGCAAGATGACTGGAAAAGGGGCCATGAGCTGGAAAACAGAGCTCAAGTTTGCCTTCCAGTAGGTTGATAGCAGGGAAATTGACAGAGAAGGAGAAGACAGAAAGTGCTTACTGATTGAATGGTGGGCAGCGGGTGTTGAGATACGGTTTTCTTACCTGGGTGTAGACAGTTATTATACCTCTTTATAAAGTGCATGTTTCTTTTTTGACGGGGGGAGGTCTCATGTTCTTGTGAAGGGAATTTTGAGCACGTGGTGTCAAAAGGTCATTGACCAGAGGAACTGGCTTCTTCTGTGCATGTCCATTCTTGAGAAACCAGTTTCAAACTGTCCTCGAGTAGCTTCTGGAGGCTTTTCTTGAAAGACAACTCAAGCACTTTGTTACTTAAGGAATTTCTGTCTGGTTTTGTCCAGGCCCCAGCCTATTTCACTATCATTAAAATAATGCCCAATGACAATAACGCAAAGTGTGCTTTGAGAATATAATATAGAGTCTTAGTCCACTCAGGATGCTACAACAAAATTCCACAGACTCAGTGGCTTAAACCTGCTGCAGTCTGGCTGGGCACAAAATCACGAGCCACTCACAGCCTTGTAGATTCAAACAGCAATTCTTTATTCCTGAACTGTCACCGGCACTCTACACGCACGTTCTGGGCAAAATCCACACTTCCACTGGGCTCTGCATCCCAAATACTCTCTGAATCCCGTGAGAACTCAACGGGAACTCAAGGAGCAGGCGGGTGCTTGAGGCAGTAGGATACACCCTATTCCCAGCAGGGTCCACCTTAAACCTGGAACCGCCCTAAACCCAAGGAGCGGGATACTCCCTATTCCCAGCAGGATACACCCTAAACGTGGACCCACCCTAATCCAGCAGGATCCTCCCTAAACCCAGATCTACCCTGGTCCTTGAGCAGGGTCACCTTACTCAAACATACATGCAATGTCACTGCAAATGACCTGGGTCCAAAGGCAAGCCCATTTCCACCATGGAGAGTCCTTCCTCTAAGCAACATGGGGTAGGCTGACAAAGAAATTGCCATGCGTCATTCCTACTTGGCAATGGCTCTCAGCATAAACCATAGACATTTGTTTCTTCCAGTTCTAGAGACTGGAAGTCCAAGATCAATGTACCTGCAGATTCAGTGTCCGGTGAGGACTCAGTTCCTGGCTCTCGATAGTCATTTTCTCATTGTATCCTCAGATGACAAGAGGGGAACTCTGGCCCCAGCTCCTCAAGGGCATTAATCCTCTCATGAGGACTCTGTTATCATAACATAATCGCTTCCCAAAGACCCCATCTCCTCATACCATGCCCACACTGAAATCAGAGTTTCATCTTAGGAATTTTGAGGGTACACATTCACTCTATAGCACTAACCCATATCCTAGGCATGGACAATTCTACAGGCTTCACCTTTAACACTGATCCAGAATTGATACTTACAGCCACCTCCACAGCCGCCATCTTGGTCCAAGGCATCATCATCATCATCATAATCATCTCTCATTTGGATCATTGCGACTGCTTCACTGGTCTTGCTGATTTTCCCTTTGGAAGGCGGTCTGTCTGTTTTCAAACCAGTAGACCAGAATCATCCTTTCCAAGTAGAAACCAATGAGCTCATGTCTGTGCAAAAGTTCTGCAAAGGCTTCCATCTCACTCTGAGTCAAAACCAGAGTCCTTCCCGAACCTTCAAGTAGTCACTTCCACAGAAGATCCTGGAATAAAAGCTGTGTGCAGATTTTGTTGTTGAAAATCATCCCCAAATCAGGATGGTTTGAAAAGTGAAACGAAGAGAGAGGAAAGGAAACCCAAGTGGGTATCATTGAACTGAGGGGGAAAATTGGAGCTGGATTCCTCTGAGGAGACTTGACAAGCTCTGTGTGTGCTATGATTTGGGGGTGGTTTGCCCCCCAAGCTTTCTTGTGTTGGTGGCTTGATCTTCAAGGTGGTAGTGGTACCTTTAAGAGGCAGGGCCTAGTGGGTGGGAGGTGCTTAAGTCATTGGGGGTGCTGCATTCAGATGGGAATGCTGGTCTCTTGGATTGAGTTCTTGAGAGAGCAAATTGTTACAAAAGCCTGAGCCTCACTTCTGAATCTCTCTCCACCTTCCTCTCTGGTGACCTCTTGCTCCTGCCCACACTCTTGCCAAGGCGACATACACTATTAGGCCCTTCACCAGAGGACACATTAATGGGCCACCCAATCTTGGATTTTCAACTTCTAGAACTGTGAGCTAAATCAACCTCTTTTCTTTATAAAGTTAGCTGCCTGAAGCACTTAGTTATAATAAAAGGATACTGTTATTATAGTATACTATAATAGTGCACTGTTTATCTCCATATAATTGTCCTTCTAAGGATAGAAGGAAGTATTTAACTGGTGGTTCTCATCCTCCATAAAGACTTCTGGCATGCACAGGGCTGTGGGTTCATGCAGGTATTCCATGTAGTGGTGGTGGCAGGTGTTGAGAAGCCAGAGAGAGGTGCTATGGTATTGTACCTGTGTAGCTGTTGCCCAGGTAGTGGCTGGAGTAAAAGGATGGCCGATAGCATGTGAGGTGCAGTTCGAGAGGGGTCTGATACAAAGCCCTATCTTGCCCCCACTTCATTACCTGTCTGACCTCATTCTCATTCTTTCCATCACTCAATACTTCCCAGTCCCTCTTCCCTGCTTGCTGTTCCTGGAGCAAAACAGATGTGCACCTTCCAGGACCTTCACAATTACTGTTCAGCCTGCTGGGAATGTCGTCCCCACTTTTAATTACACCTTCCTTAGCTATCCCATCCAAAATTTAGACTCCTGCTTCCCCAACATGCTATATCCCTTGTCTTTGTCCCTTTGTTCTAAGAAAATTCCACAGACAGGTTAACTCTATATAATGGAAATTTATCTCTCACTGTTCTGGAGGTTAGGGTTTCAAGATCCAAATGCTGCTAAGGTTCCATGAGGCCCTGTTCCATCGTCAGCCTCTTCTCATGGCAGAAGGGGGTAGGGACAAAGGGGAAGACTCTTGTGTTCTCACCTGTGGAAGAGTGGGGAGCAAAAGAGCCTCAACTAGTTCTATCCAGCAATTTTTCTTTTCTCTCCTTCTCCCCCGCCCTCGTGTGTGTGTGTGTGTGTGTGTGCGTGCATGTGTGTGTGCATGCGTGTGTGTGTGTGCGTGTGTGTGTGTGTTTTGTTTTGTTCTGGGAATTGAACATTGAACCCAGGGCAGTTTGCATGCTAAGAAAGTGCTCTACAACTGGGCTACATACCCACAGCCCCGGTCCACCACTTTTATAAGGCAC
Organism: Marmota marmota marmota; assembly: GCF_001458135.2. Classification (NCBI taxonomy): domain Eukaryota; kingdom Metazoa; phylum Chordata; class Mammalia; order Rodentia; family Sciuridae; genus Marmota; species Marmota marmota. The sequence continues at coordinate 2,947,975 of NW_025999894.1, read as the reverse complement.
TGATCCATCACGAGGGTAGAACCCTTCAAGATGTAATCACTTCCCCGAAGGAGATTCTTCTCAATACCACCACAGTGAAGATTAAGTTGTAACAACTTGAATTTGTGGGTACAGTGGTGCACACCTGTTATCCTAGCAACCTCAGGAAGCTGAAGCAGGAGGTACACAAATTTGAGGCCAGCCTGGGCAACTCAGTGAGACTGTCTCAAAAACTAAAAGGGCTGAGGATGCAACTCAGTGGTAGAGTGCCCCTGGGTTCAATCCCCAGTACTACAAGAAAACTTAAAAATTTTAAAAATTGGAAGGCAAGTATTCAGACTATAGCATCACCCTTCTCGGCTGAATTTTTTTTCCTCCTTCCAATAGGGTAAAAGCAAATTTCGTGTTTTACTTTTTGTCTTGTTTATTTTTCTCTCTCCTTCACAGGAATTGTGTATTGTGTTTGTGTGTATGTGTGTCTGTCTGTGTGCTGAATCTTTAGCAAGTTCCAAGTTTTCGATTCTGTGAATATTTCAATGAAATTGACACAGGTGCATTAAAATAGATTAGAGGGGCTGGGGTTGTAGCTCAGAGGTAGAGCACTCGCCTAGCACATATGAGGTCCTGGATTCGATCCCTGTCGCGACCCCTTGCCCGCAAGGAAGACGCAACTCAGGAATCTTCTTTCAGCAGTTTATTCAGGCCCTTGATAGTCCTTCTTCTTCCTCCCGGATGCCCCTCCCAGCCTTAATAAAGCATCTCAAGCCCCAATGCAAAGCTGCCACGTGGAGCTTTCTCATAGGGTGGTGAAAAATCATGTGCCAACTCTCCCAAATTAGGAGTTGTTTGTCACAGACCACAGCGGAGCCAGCGCCATCTTGTAATGGCGACCATAGTCTGCAGAAACGGCAGAAGCGGCTCACCACAGATCCCCAGCACCACATAAAAATAAATAAATAAAATAAAGGTATTGAGTCCAACTATAACTAAAAAATAAAATATTGAAAAAAATAGATTAAAAATCATAATCTACAGCTTATATATTATATAAATTAATATTATTACATTATCATATATGTTATATACTATACTTAGGTTGTATAGGCATTCCAAATTTAGGATGATGAGACAACATTTACTAAATATTTGTTGAAAATATGAATGAATCAAATTGAATTGAATCAAGATACTTCTGGCAAACAATATTTCTTGTTCTTACTTGTGAACAGAAGGGAAGTACAGAGGAAATGGTGTGGCCCAATTTGAAACTGTGATCCACTACAGGGATGTAGTCACATTTATCAGGTCCTAGACTTAACAACTATGAAACTTGGAATGTGGGTTGGCTCAACGTACTCTGAGAACCATTGTGAAGGCAAATCCTTTGTAGCCCTGGGCATAGGTAGGATGGTCTACCTGGTCATCTATGATACCTGCAAGCAATGTGGTTGGTAGTTTTCTGTGGCTTAGATGCTCAAAATCATTTTGTGATTATGAATTTCTCAAGTCCGGGGCCATTAGTATATCTCCCAGGTAGCACTGTGATGGTTCACCCAGGAATTTGCAGTCGCAGCCATGGACCAAACATAGACCTTAGAGGAACTCATTTATTTTACTACAGATGCTAATGTGGCCAGGTGACTCCTCCCTTCAACCAAACACATCAGACAATCAATACAGCTGGGCTGTCTCAGCTTCAGGAATTCATGATCTCTAGCTCCACAAATCCTGACAAGCCCTCTTATAACCACCCACAGGGGGCAGTGCTGCTCTAGGCTGTGACCAAGTATGGAGCTAGTATGGTTTCTGATTCTTCCTTCCTGACTGAACCATGGAGTCTGTTGGTGCTCTCTGCCCTGGACACGCTCTTCTACATTCAGCACAGGTGTTCCAGGAAACTAGTCTGGTTTCCACTAATCTCAGCCCTTTAGATTTCACAGCACACTTAACCTCCTTCCCCTAGCAGAGGATGGCATGACCAAGCACAAATGGAATTTCTATGCAAAGTGTTAAAATCAATTTCAGACTTTATTTGTAAACTGTTTTCTTGTGTTTGTGTTAATATGATGTGAAATTATAATCTACCACATCCAAAACTATAGGAAAGAGTCAGTAGGGAAATTTATGTATTTTTAGTGGAAGTGTGGGTATGTGTTTATATAAAACAAGTGTTTTTTTACAAACAACTATTTATATAGCAGTCTTGTTATTTATGGAACTCAGATAAAAGCCAGATGATGGATTTCTACAAAGGTTTTACACTTGTTATATGAAACTGATTTATACTAGGGTAGGCTAGTATGCATCTAATGGCAATTAATATATATTTTATTCAATATACATTTTACATATGTAATATAGGAAACTAGTGTAGATCTAATGCATTATCATCTACATTGTGGGTAATTAAAAAAAAAAATGTTTGGCTAGCCCTTCTACCATCGTTTTGAATTCTGGTGACTTGGCCAGGGGTGGTAGTGATGAGTAATGCTGTAAAGAGAGAGAGAGAGAAATCACTGGTGATAAAGAATGACCAGGAAAGTGGTGATTTCTGTTTGAAATATCAAACAATCAGGGGGAACAGGGGGCGTAACTCAGTGGTGGAGCACTTGATTGGCATGTACACAGTCCTGGGTTAGATCCCAGCACTGCAAAACAAACAGGGAGAAAAGTGGGGGAAACTGGTTAATAATGCATCATTAGTATTTGGAAGACATGTCCAGGCATTTATTTGGGCTGGGTTTTAAAGATTACAGATGTATGATTGTCTTTTTTCCCCCAGCATGTGATCGGGACCAAACCCAGGGCCTCACACATTCTAGGCAAGTAGACTACTGATGAGCTCCATCCCCGACCCTTTCTATTTTTTTAATTGAATACTGTATTCATTTTTCTTTTATTAGTGCATTATAGTTACTCATAATAGTTGGATGCATTTTGACAAAATTGTACATGCATGGAGTTTGATGTACTCCATTTCAGTCTTCGGTGCCCTGGCCTTTCCCGCCTCTCCTGTTCCCTATGGTCCTTCATCTACTCTACTCATCTTCCTCTCACACGTTTATGTATTTGGTTTTGATTGGTGCTTTCTAGATGTACCTAAAGGTGGAATTCACTGTGGTATATTTATGAGTGCATGTAGCATGATTTTGTTAAATTCATTCTGATTTTCCTCCCTTTTCCCATCTTTCCTCCCTCCCACTTGACCTCCTTCTATTCCACTGATTTTCCTTTATCTTTATGTTATTCTACCCTCCACATTCCTTTTGTCCCCTCATTTTGTTTTAGCTTCCACATATGAGAGAAAAGACTTTCTGGATCTGGCTTACTTAACTCCAATTTAATCCATTTACTGGCAAATACCATAGTTACATTCTTCTTTAAAGCCAAGTAAAACTCCATTGTGTATCTATATCACATTTTCTTGGTCCATTCATTTATTGACAGGCATCAACTAGCTCTTTCTATTTTTTGAGGCAGGATCCCACATTGGCCTTGAGCTTACAATCTTCCTGACTCAGCCTTTTGAGTTACTGGTATTACTGACTGTGATTTGTTTTGATTGAGGTAATAGTTGAGACCATGCGAATAGATCATAGCCAAACAAAACATAAAGAGAAATATACATGCTTTGGAACTTAATACCTTAATACCTAACTGCACTAGGTATTACTTAATTTGTTCCTGAAATAGCATTGCTTATAACTGTTTTCAAAATGCAAAAACCAAAAGAGGTTATCACTGCATAATATTCATGCTCAAGTCCACTGACACACCATAGAGATGTTTTGGTGGACACTGAAATCCAAACTTGGAGAATTATGCCAATTTCAACTTTCTTTGGATCTCAAACTTCCAACTTTCTTTGGATCTGAAACTTAAGGTTTCACCTTAAGTTTATGACTGGCTTGAGTTTTTGTTTGTTTCTTTCTTTTTGTGTGTGTGTGATTTTAGCTCATTAATCTCTGGCTTTGCCTGAGTTGGATTTGTTACACTAATTTACCTGATGTGGATATAGAAATCGAATGGGATTCTGCCTTTGTACCTAGTTCATGATTTCCTTCTGAAGGTGAAACATCCATAGTCCTTGCCTACCTCCACCTGAGAACATTTTACCAGTTGTCACCCACTGATGAATTAAGCTAGTACAACATAGATCTAGGTCACCACTGATTAAAAATGTTTCAATTTATAAATATAGTGTTAAGCTGCATTTCTCTCCTTTGAAATATGTGTTTCAGTGTTTAGAACAGCGCCTGGCACCTATCAGGTGCTCAATAAATATAGGTTGAACAAATGAATTGGGGTCTTGGGTCCAGAGATAAAAGTTTACTTATTGAGGTTGTTTCTATCCCCTGTCAGTTACAGTATGAAACTAAATGTACTGAGTATAGAGATGGAAAAGTCCATTTCATGGCATTTGGTCTCTAAAATAAGCTCTTGAAATATACAAATAAGATGTTCTGGGCTGGGGCTATAGCTCAGTGGTAGAGTGCTTGCCTTGCACAGGTGAGTCACTGGGTTTGATCCTCAACACCACATAAAAATAAATAAATAAAATAAAGGTATTGTGTCCATCTACACCTAAGTGCTAGGCAAGTGTTCTACCACCAAGCTGCATTGCTACCTCCTAAGAAAATATTTTTGAAAACCTAGAAATTTAGTTTTCAGACCTCATTTTTCCAAAAGCTAATAGCATCTGGAATTCCAAATGTCTCTGAATTTAAAAATGGAATAAATAATAAATAGGAGATAGAGAATAGTCAGAGTTGTTTGTCCTCCACCTTCAACTTGATTGCTTCCCACTCCAAACTGAGGGAGAAGGTGTGTCTTTGAGGGAGCCCTTGAAGGGTGCTTTCTCCTGTCTTCCCCATAACTTTCTTCTGAGAGGATTATAATGATAATGTTCTGGGCTTGGGAATCTTGAGAGTAGAAAGGACTCACATCAATTACAGGGGAAGTTCAAGGATGTGGCAAACTGATTACAGAAGATTTCCCACCCAGCAATATGCAAGTGTCAAAGAATACTGCCATTATGGAATCTGAGCAGAGAGGGTCCAAGGTCACTGCCTGTGTCTTCCTTGACTCCAACATGGCACCAGGGCACACCCTATTGTCAGGAAAAGGCATCAAACTGGTGCAGGGAAGAAGGTCCACCAACCTGTATGGAATGAAAAGAGCACAGGTTGTGCTTCATGAACTGGCAGTCTGTAAATGACAGACCAGATGATTGATGAGTAAGTCTCAGCAGATAACAGCAGGGGCACAGGGCAGAATCATGACACCAAGTGACGGATGATACTCTCTTAATGTCTCAATGGATGACAGCAGACACCTGAGGTTGTAAACAGACATGAACCTTCCCACAGCTGTGTACTCTATGATTTCCCCCTAACCTCTGCAACACTATGCCCTGAACCATAAAAGTGAGAGAAATGAGAAAATGGAAAATTTAGAGAAAATGAGATGGAAAAATCCTTTATTAACTATGTTAACCTGGATCCAATGATAAACTACTGTCTTTTTTGGCACTGACTTCGTTAAATATTCAACAACAGGAAAAAAAAATGCTAGCTGACTATATAGAGATATGGAAAGGTAAATTACAATTACAAACTCTTGAGTTTAGGGCCCTCTCATAATAGGTCTCTGTTATGTGTCTGTTTAGGAATAAGTCAACATACATAATTCATCACTAGAAGATTCATAACTAAATAATAAAGTAGAAAAACTGCTTATTAAATCTTATAAAGTTACAGCTTAAATGAGATACTTGTAAATATCTCTTGCACCTGCAAATACTGATAACTTGTTTTCTAAATATGTTCATACAGAAGGACTAGAGAAGATGAGAAGGAGGGTGTAATCTGAAAGAGAAACCAGCACAATAACATAAGTTGTATTTAAGTATCAGGCAGAATTGTTTTGCAACAAGAGTGGATTTATTTTCATGGAAATTAAAGGTAGAGAGTAGGAAGGAGCTTTCTTTAGTCACATAAGATCCATTCATTGTTATTTTCACTGATGCCTGAAATTGAACTGGGTTATCTAGAACACTTGAGGATCCCTCTGTTGGAAATAAGGCAAATCATAATAAAATGATGGATGCGAAATAAAAAGTGGCTGTTTGTGTGCTCCATTCAGCAGGTCCACCTGAAAGATTAGGTTAGATTTACATATTATCATTCAACTAATCCACTAGGAGGAAACAGAAACATTCCTCCTTAATTTTCTAACTCTAACATTTTATCTCTGGGCATGTTAAAGAAGGAAGCCCCTTTGTGGCTTATAGGAAAAGAGAGTTTAAAAGTACAAGGAAACCCAAATTTATTTACCTGACATGTTATGATAAAATTCTTTATTTCATCTTACCCTTATGATACCCAGTAGGTTTCCTAGATAATAAGCATTTCTCCCTCTTGTCTTGGCTGTACCCCACATTTACATGTTAGTTTACTTTGAAAAATATTTTTGTATTCTTAACATACTATATTCCTTTTATAGAAAATTTGAAAAAAAATATATAATCCTGATACCCAGACATAATCAACACTAATATTTTATTACATATTCCTTAAAGCTTTTCTCTAGGTATCTATACATTTGTTTTACATAGTTGATATCACAGTACATAAATCAGTTTATTTGTGTTTAAAAATATACTATATGCATCTTCCCCTGGTAAAAGAAAAACTAAAAAGGAACAGTTTTATTGGTTATCTAATTTTCTGTCTCTTTTGTATCACGATGCACTCAATCATGAGTATTTTTTGAACATTGTGTTTGTTTCTCTACTTTGAATTATAGATACAAAATATGGCCGGGGACAGTGACACACATGTAGTCCCAGCTACTTGGAAGGCTGAGGCAGGAGGATCAATTACGCTCAGGCATTGGAGAACAGCCTGGGCAACATAGCAAGGCTCCAGCTCTCAAAGTAATAACAACAACATGATCATAATGATGAATATACGTAAGCTTCCATTTGGAGCCACACTCCAGTTACCTTCCTTCACTCCCACCTGCACCTCATGCCGCACACGTGGGATAAATTGCTAGAAGTTGAATGATGGGTCAAAGGCTCTGAACGTTGCTATGGAGTGAATTGTGTTGCCTTCCTCCACCAAAATCATATATTGGAGATTTAACCCTCAATGTGACTTGTATCTGGAGATGGGATCATTAGGTGATTAGGTTAAAAGGGTGGGGCCTGAATCTAATGAGACTGTAGACTTACCAAATGAGAAATAACATTTCTCCCTCTCCTCCCCAGCAATGCCCAGTGAAGATACAGCAAGAAGGCACCCACCTACAAGACAGGAAGAAATCCCTCATTGGGAATCAAATCCTCTGGCACTCCGATCTTGGGCTCCCAGCCTCCAGAACTTCGAGAAATAAGTTTCTGTTTAAGCACCCCCACCCCAATCCAGTCTATGATATTTTGTTATGAAAGCCTAAGCAGGCTTATATAAACATGTCAAAAGTTTGACACCTATTTACATATCACTTTCAAGAAAGTTTTTAAGAAAGGTGTTTTCAATATAAACTACTCCAATGATACATATGGAGCCCTCTGGCCTTGGACCCTCACCAATTTTCTCTCTCTCTCTCTCTCTCTCTCTCTCTCTCCTCTCTCTCTATACACACACATGTGCACACACACTCAAACATATATTCTTTCTGTGGTACTAGGGATTGAACTCAGGAGTACTCTACCACTGAGTTATATCCCCAGCCCTTTCTATTCTTTTGTTTTGTGATGGAATCTCCCTAAGTTGTGAAGACTGGGCTGGAAAGGGGGATCCTCCTACCTCAACCTCTCAAGTAACTGGGCTTACAGGTGTGCACCACTGCTAAAATTTGTTTCATCAAAATATTCAGCTTTTGTAGCATCACTCCCTGAATATACCACTGTATCTTGATGCTCCCAGTCAGGACTCCCAAAGCAAAATAAATAAAAAGCAAACCCAAACAGGTTTTTTAAAAAAAACACTTTCAAACATTTTATCATCTTTATTTTTACATTTATGAAAATGAAAATGTAAGAATTAAAAACTTGAGATAGTCCCAAAACCTTCAGATAGTCCTGTAAAAACAGAATCAATAATCAAATGATAATAATCAATTGACATGGGCTCCCTCCAATTATTTTAAGGTGCTAGATAAATGGACCCAGAGCCCTGGTATGCTAAGCAGGTGCCCTACCGCTGAGGTGTATCCCCAGTCCATGTGTTCCCTCCAATTTAAAGCACTTGCTTATTTTGGTCAGAATGATGTTCATTAGAAAAAAGTAATCTAGAAAAATTGCCACAGAAACAGAAAATACGCTCTCCCGTAGTAACTTCATTGTGATTTTTAATAAGACTCTTGCTAACAAACACTCTTTTTCTTAATAAGCACCCTAAATTGATGTTTCATGCACAATAGTTTGTTATCCTTTAGTTTCCAATAGAAATATGTGGCTGTTAAGATAGATTGGAATTAAGAACTGGATTCCACTTCCCCACCGAGTTTTGTACCAAATACTAAGAGCACAGTACAATTACTGTACTCTCCACAAAATGCAGATGTTTATAGTATCAATTCTTTTACTGTGAGACAGTAACAGAGATTTGCCAATCAATGCCATTGACAATTATCGTGAGGACAAATTCACAATGGAGTGATTTTGGATCTGACTCACTTTTCCATTCTTACTTCATTCTGGACTCACCTGTTGTTCCATTCAGTATTACTTTACAGCACATCACGCACTGTTTTGCTAACTTTGCCCAGAGTTGGCACCAAGTATGCGGAGATGAAAATATCTTTCTCGTCAGTCTGTCTTGCCTCATAACATTCTCAAGCTGTTTTCCCCGTTCTGGCATTTCAAAGGCCATTCTCTCTTACTAGGTCCTCTGAAAGCTGATTGACTTTCTGTAGAAGAGGGGCCTGCAGAGTTGATAACAGAACAAAAAAAGGAGGAAATTAAATTCACCTGTACTGACCAAATGGCAAAAGAGGGCAATCCAATGTCAAACAAAAGACATTTCAAAAGTCGGTCTTAACAGACTTTTGTTTTATGGAAAATCCAGGCAGAAACGTCCTTAGACCACAATGTTTTTCTTATGGTCTTTGAGTTTGCATCTTAATGTTATTTTTATGGCCTCTATGCTGGTTTTCATCTACCATAAATAGAAAGAAAGAAAAAAAAAACCAACAAACCACTGAGTTGAGGAATTGGAATGATAATTTAGGCAGTGATGAGCGGGTAGGGTATGGAATAAAAATGCCAGTTCTTCATATGGAAAAATGTTATATTTCAGAAAAAAATACCTCTATGGCTCTAAAAAAATTCTTGACTTTTTTTTTGCTCAGTTTAGAAGTGTAGGTATACAATTCTAATTTCTTTAATATCTCAGTTTATACCTAAAAAGAGAAGGTGTGATCAAATGTGCATAATTTATTTACAACGAAATTAGTTTCAAATTGAATTCTTCCTTGGTGTCCAATGTAGTCTGAAACATGCCAAGTCTTATAGGAAATGATATTTCCTTATATTAGCATTTAATAAAGCTGAATGCACACTGGGAAATAAAGTTTGCATACTTTTGATGGATAATTTTAGAAAAGGCTTGTGTATAATTCAAAGAACATGTTGATTCCTTCAGAAGTTCAGGTAGATGGTGTTCTTCCTCTTTCTGTTGACCAAAATGTATCCCCTCTGATTGATAGCAACAGAGGATACCCTAGGCAAACTATGCCAATTCCATATCACTACACATTACCCAGGACACAGAGAACTGAATATACTGGTATCTCCCTGTCAAGAGAACAGAGGTTGTCTCCAAATAAAGGTCCAAGGAGTTCCCAGAGAGAAGGGAGAATTTGATTCAGGATCAGTGGGGTTCTTGGCATATGTGACAGAAAAGAATTTCAGCACTTGCCAGTCAGGCATAGACAGAGGTTTATTTAGGAAAATAAATACAAAGTCAAGGAAGAATAGGGACAATCTCAGGAGAGGGTCTGCTTTGGAGGTAAAGCAAGGAGTACTCATTCGAGGGAGAATGCAGGTTACTTCAAGACTGAGAGACGTGGATTTGGGATTCTCAGTTCTTCCTTTAAAGGAAACTTGGTGAGGGGTGATTATGGAAAGATAGGTAGGAATGATATCAGTGCAGTGATCTCAAGACTGTTTCTGGTGTTCTGGTCAGTCTCAGACTCCTGACTGGTCTTCATTATCCTATCAATAGATAGTGCTGGAAGTTTCCCTAAATTATAGGTTCCCCAAGATATCATATCTCTCTGTGTTTAATCTATTTATTTGGGGGTTAATTATCAGTGCACAGGTAGATTTTCAGATTTCCCAGGAATTCAGTTATAGGGCTGGAAGAGAGGCTGACTTGGGGAGTGACAGGCTTGGAAAAGTATGCGGAACTTCTGAATCAAATATTTTCCCCCTAGTTCTTCCTTTGTGTCTCCTTCTTAACTATTTTTTTATTCCTTTGGTCCTACCTCATCCCCCACCCCCAAGAGGGAACTTTCTCTAATAATATACAACTGTGATATTAAAACAGTAAACTCCGCTTTATCAAGACTGTCCAGAACAATATGTATGTTGACAAGCCTTTGACAAATTAAAGGTTAGTAGGCCCTGATCGAAAGGACAAATAATAATAATATTGGGTGATTAGTTTGTGCTAGGCTCTATACTAAGCCTGTCACTTGAATTACCTCATTTAATTCTTATAACAGTCCTATAAAATAGTTACTATTATCATCATCATTTTACAGATAAAGAAACTGAGAGAGAGAGAGAGAGAGAGAGAGAGAGAGAGAGATGTAGTCCTCAGGATTACATCACAGTATGTGTTGGGACTGTTAATCAAATCTGTATCTTGAAAGACATTTTATTATTTCTGACCCTGCATAAAGTTTGCTGGGCTCACACAGGAAGTGCATTACAGCATGATATTTTTTTATAATAGCTCGATTCATTTTGATAAAATCATACATGCTTGGAATCTGACCCTCTTCATTTTAGTCTCTGTTCTCTTCCCTTCCACAATTCCTTCCACTCTAATGGTCCTCCCCTTGCTCATCCATTTACCCATCCTTGGTTGGTGCTTTCCACACACACATGAAGGTGAAATTCTGTGTGCTGTATTATTTATGCACCTAATGCTATTTTGTCAAATTCATTCTCCATTTCTTCCCCTTTTCAATCCCTTCTTCCTCCCTCTGGATCTTCTACTCCTCTGATAGTCCCTGTATCTTTATGATATCCAATCAGCCCTCCTCATCCACCTTCTTTCCCTTGTTTCTCTCTAGCTTCTGTATTTGAGAGAAACATTTGACCCTTCCTTTTCTAAGTCTGGCTTATTTCACTTAGCCTGATGTTCTTCATTTACACCTATTTACTGGCAGATGCCATAATTTCATTCTTCTTTGTGGCTGAGTAAAACTCCATTTTGTGTGTGTGTGTGTGTGTGTGTGTGTGTGTGTGTATCACATTTTCTTAATTCATCTGGTCATGGACATCCAGGCTGATTGCATAACTTGGCTCTTGTGAATTGTACTGCTATACACAGTGAAGTGGGTGTATCATTATAGTATTCTGATTTTAGTTCTTTTAGATAAATATCAAGGAGTACAAAACCTAGGTCATATGAAGGTTCCATTCCTAGTTGGTTTTTTTTTTTTTTTTTGAGGAATCTCCATTCTGCTTTCCAGAGTGGTTGTACTAATTTGCAGTTCCATCAACAATGTATGAGTTTACCATTTTCCCCACATACTTGCCAGCATTTATTATTGTTTGTGTTCTTGATAATTGCCATTCTGGTTAGAGTGAGATGAAATCTTAGTAGAGTTTTGATTTACATTTCCCTGATTGCTAGAGATGTTGAATGTTTTTCATATATTTGTTGGCCACTGTATTTCTTCTTTTGAGAGATTTCTCTTTAGTTCTTTTGTCCATTTATGGATTAGGTTATTTGTTTGGGGGGTGTTAAGTTTTTTTGAGTTCTTTATATATTTTGGGTATTAATCCCCTGTCAGAGGAGCAGCTGGCAAAGATTTTCTTCCATCCTATTGATTCTCCATGAACTCCTCCCTAACAACATCCATGATTTTAATTGTCTCCTTTGCTATGCAGAAGCTTTTAAGTTTGATGGCCATCTCACTTATTGATTCTTGGCTTTATTTCTTGAGCTTTAGGGGTCTTGTTAAGGAAGCTGATCCTATACCAATATGATGGAGTATTGACCCTATGTTTTCTTTTTACAATTGCAAAGTTTGGGGTCTAATTCTTCAGTCTTCGATCCATTTTTATTTGATGTTTGTGCAAGGCAAGAGATAGGGAACTGGTTTCATTCATCTACTAATAGACATCCAGTTTTCCCAGCATATTTGTTTAAAAGGCTATCTTTTCTCCAATATGCATTTTTGGAACCTTTGTCAAGTATCACATGGCTGTAAGTACGTGGATTTGTCTCTGTGTCTTCTATTCTATTCCACTGGTCTTTGTACCTGTTTGGGGTGTCAATGTCATGCTGTTTTTGTTACTCTAGCTCTGCAGTATAATTTGAGATTAGGCATTGTGATGTCTCCAGCATCACTCTTCTTGCTCAGGATTACTTTGGTTACTGTGAGTCTTTTATTTTCCCAAAATGAGTTTTAGAATTTTTTTTTTCTAGTCCTATAAAGAATGTCATGGTTTTGGATGGGAATCTTCATGTTGCTTTTGGTAGTGTGGCCATTTAGATAACATTAATTCTGCTTATCCAAAAACATGGGAGGTCTTTTCATCTTCTAAGGACTATACAAGAGGTATTCTTCTGGTACATGTGCTGGGATGTTTCTATGTTCATCATATTATTGAGATGTCATGACATTTTATAAACTAACTGATGCAAATCATTTTTAGCATTCCCTGTAAAGCAGCAATAAGGTATCAGTTTGATATTCTGCAACCAGCTTATGATTTCATCAAGCTTGATTTTGTAATTGAGAAGCCTGGTGAGTGGTCCCAGTTTTTCTAATGTTGCTGTTAATGGAGGGTCTTGAGCCTCTCCATGACTTTGAAAGGTTTTACAACTTTGCAAGTTGTAAAAAAGTTGTGGTAAGGCAGTGAGTCTTGTCTCTAGAATATAACTGATCATTACCCTGTGAACATTAGCCAATTTTGCATTTATTAGTAAATTTACATCAGCATGCCTGGTGTGTGTGTGTGTGTGTGTGTGTGTGTGTGTTATTTAAAGTTTTTAAAAAAGTATTTGTAAAATTATTATTGTTGGGGTCCAGGTCCTTGGTGTCCCCAACAAAGAATTGAGCAAGGCACATAGAAATCCAAGCAAAGCACATATTTATCAAAGGTGAAGGTGAAAGTAGAACCTTGTAAGGTAGAGTGGAGTGGTGGAAAAGGTGGCCTCAAGGCCATGATGTTTAAGAATTCTTATCTTACATGCTGAGCTGTGAAGCAGTCTTTTTCCTATGTGGACCTGATTGAAGACCTTACCCCATTTGCTCCCGTTGGTTACCTTATGATACCTGATTAGGGCACTATCCAGTTTTCCCCACTGGTTACTTTAGAATCCCTAATTAGAACACTGTCCACTTTACCCCCATTGGTTATTTTAGAATACTGAACCCGTGGGGGGAGTTGTCATGGTAACAGGACTTACTGTAAACAGAAAACAGGGACATGATACACCTCCCTGTCTTGTCCTTCTAGCACCATTTTTCATGCACTCTGCCTCGGCCATTTTGGTATCCCTGAACTCCTCCCTAACAATATCCTAATGATTCCCCCACTACTCAAAGAACTAAACAAAAATTTTCACATATTCAATGTCTATTTGTATATAACTCACAATTTTACAAGTTTAGAAAAACATTTTCCTCTAGCACTTCCTGGATTCCTTCCTTCCATTGGAGCATCTATTATGTGGATTGACAAACAACTGCTGTCCAAGGGTTGGATCCAGCCCAGATCCTTTTGTAAAACCCACTGGCTAAAATTGGTGTTTGCATTCTTCGTGGTGAAGAAAAAAATGTTGTTTTGTGGCACATGAAAACTATTCAAAATTCATATTTCAGTGTCCAGGAATAAGATTTGATTGGAATGCAGCATGTACTGTCTGTGGCTGAATTCGATAGTAGAGTTGAGTGGTTGCTCTAGCGGTCAGGTCTAATCTTCACACGTTTTGCCTTTTCTCTTTCATTTACACATTTTAATTCTTTCCTAAATCCCCCATCCCAGACTTCCACTGACTCAAAGCATTCTGAAGTCAGCTTGGTCCCAGGAGAACCCTTCAGTACCTGCTTAGATCTGGAGATGTTGTGGGGCCGCTATCAACAGCTTCTCTCTGGTATTCCTCCTGCTTGTCTTCTCCCCTGAAGAACGACTTTTTGGGCTATTTTCTGCTTCCAAACCCTTGTTGTCTACTCTTCTTAGCTTCCCTCTAATCTAGCTCAGCAGAATTGCCAAGAAAAAAAAAAGAAATATTCAAGTGTCATTATATATTGAATTCCAACAATCTTAAAAATGAGGAAACTTGTTTTCTCTCTTGTTATATAAGTTTCTTGATTTTTCCTTTTGGCCTGCAAAGCCTTAAATACAGTATCACTAACCTTTTACAGAAAAGGTTTTTCTATCTCCATTCTGTAAATGAAAGTAATATTCTGCATTCTGGGCAAAATAGCAATTATCAAGAAAGAAGTAGTTCCTGCCATTATGGAACTATATTCTCATAGAAGAGATTGAAAATAAGCAAATTAATAATTATATGTGTTGGAGACTGTCAGAAAAGGATATCAAATGGGGTAGCATTGGCTCAGGGCACTTTAAACAGAGTCAGGAGGCCAAATTTTTTGGATCAGGTTCTACACACATTGTCACATCGGCAGCCCGGTTGTGCCAGGCCAGTGGGCTAGGTTGCAGAGAGACCAAAGAAAATACCTGGAGATAACAGATGAGGCATAAGGCTTTATTAAGAAATGCTTGTGAGGAAGGCCCAGTAGTAACAGACTGAGGGAGAGAAGTGCCTCCATCCCTCACTGTGCTTTGCCAAGTAGTGCCTCTTCTCCCTCCTGGTATTTTGTCCAGTGGTGACTAGCTGGACAAGTAAGTGATACATGTCCTTTCCACAGAGCCTCAGTTCCACCCCTGTCACCACTGAGAGAGGAATTTTACATATTAGGCTGCAGAAGCAGTGACAGCATCATTAGCTTGCTTAATTTGCTTGTCTGACCAGCACTCCAAGGAGCAACCGTCCTAGCACAAAGCAACTTTCCAAAGATAACATTAGCTTGCCATAGTTCCCCGTGTGCATGAGGAAAAGTCAGTGTCCTTCAAGATAATATGTATCTGAACATCCTGGCCCAGGCTTGCTCTCAGTGTTCCCTTAATTTGGCTAGGTTTCTGGAAAGAGAAAGGGGGCACTCCAGGACATGGTATGTTACAGTCCCTCTTTTCTTTACCCATGTCCACCTGTAAGCTGAACTTTTAAACAGGGCTACAGACATGTCCACTGCAAGCTGACTTTCTTCTAAAACATTGTTGGCTAGCCTGTGCTGATCTACTATACAATGGGCCCCTTCCACTAAACTACCCAGAGACTGAGACTGCACCCCATTCTTTCTTATAGGACCATTTAACGTGTCCTTGACAAATAGAGGATTTAACTACCAACTCTCTTGTGCTTTTATTTTTGAATAAAATCACCATTTTCTCTGAGCCTTGGAGCACAATTCAAGGTACTTACATCAGTGTCTCCCAGGTTGCAATCCTAACTGTTCCCAAATAAATGATTTTCTTTCTTCTCTCGACCAGGCTGATTTTATTCTTGGTTGACAAGACTACTATTGTCCTTAGAAAATAACCACAGTATTTAGGGGACAAAAGAGTATGATATATGCAACTTACTCCCAAATGGCTCAGAAAATAAAAACTCTGTGTGAGTGAGTGTGTGTGGGTGTGGGTATGTATCTACAAAGTTGTCAGGGTAAGAGATGTTACCCACGAATTCTGTTCCAAGCTAAAGTATGAATCATATGTGAAGGCAAAGGAACGAATTTTAAATAATGAGTGCTTAGAAAGCACATCACTTTTCCACTATTGTTAAACAGTTTGAATACAAAGGCAAAACTCAATACTCCAAATATCTATGCAGAAAAATTTATAAATAAATCCAACTATTTTTCATTGATAACATTAACAGATAAGATAAACAACTAGTTAGCTGAACTATAATTCAAGAAATAAATGGATGTAGCTAGAAATCTACTGAAATTTAAAATAATTATCTGACAATATATTGTACAAGTCTATGGTAGTGCATTAGTTAATTTAGATAAAATGGACAATTGGTGGGGAATATGAATATCCAGAATTTTTAAGAAAAATAGCAATAGAGTTAAAAAAAATAAATTTTTTTCAATTACAAATCCCTGAGTGGTAATGTAACTCAGTGTCAGAATACTTGCCCAGCATGTGTGAGGGCCTGGGTTCAGTACCCAGTACCCGCCGACCCCGCCCACTCTGCCGCCACAATTTTTAAAATAAAAAATAAATTACAATTCTATCAAGTGCCAGGTTTAGATACCTTGAAAGGTTGATTTCTCCTAAATATTAAATAAAAAGAACATGACCACTGTTATTAAAGATCTGAGTTCTCTCTTCTCTCTGGAGATATTGCTGGGAAGAGCTACACAGCTAAGAACAATATGTCCTTGAGGTCTAGGAACAGCCACATAGCCATTGCTTACAAAAAGCCTGTAAGCTAGTAGTTAAAAAAAATCCTGGCCTTGTCTTTGTGCTTTTTAAACATCTGTCTCCCAATTAGGCAATAAACACTCAGGACATTCCTCTGAACTGTCTGAGTAAGAAATAAATATTAGTTGTGTTTGAATTGTTGCACATTTTGGGGTCAATACATCTACTTGTATTTAACACATCCATTAGCTTTTTCTAAATAACAGGCTGCATCACATGTATCAGAACATAGAGAATTAAAATGTTTCTTTATATTTTCCCCCTCTCAGTTTGTTTTCTTTTTCTTTCTTTTTTTTTTTAATATTTATTTTTTAGTTGCAGTTAGACACAATATCTTTATTTATTTATTTTATGTGGTGCTGAGGATCCAACCCAGGGCGCGCACATGCTAGGCGAGTGCTCTACCGCTGAGCCACAACCCCAGCTCAGCCACAAACCCAGCCCTCAGTTTGTAAAATAATAACTAAGTTATTTTAATAACAATATCAAACAACATAAAAATAAATTTGAAAAATAAAAATTCTTTGAAGAAAATAAAAATCTACACGCCAAAAAAACTGATAATGCGGGTAGTCCCACTTAGAACACTAACCATCTGACTAGTAGACTGTTTTTATAGAAAATGACATAAAAATATGGCAAAAAAATACTGCAGTGACTTCAAAGTGTTCAGCTATCTAGGAAACAAATGTGCACAGATATGATTTTCTTTCTTTTTTTTAAATTAAAATTTCAAATTTAATAGCAGCTCTTGGGCATCAGCCCTCAGACTGTGCTGGGAATGGAGAGAAAGTAAAAGGATCAGACATGGTCTTATGGCCCAATTATAAAGGCTACTATCCTGTATTCACTAGTCCTTCCCTCCACACACACACAACATCTTGGATGTTGAGTACCACTGTTTCCTCTTTGCATCAAATGCATTCAATAATCCTCTGTCATGACAGGGCTCTTTTTATATTAATGTCCTAATTTGCCAGTTTATCCTCGTTAGGTTTATTCTCCAAGAAAATGTGCTCATGTCATACCCCTTTCCTTTAAAATTAGGGTCATGAAAAATACTGCTATAAAGTAACCCACGACCCTTTCTTCTAAGGACTAATAATATAATATTTATCATAGTGGTTCTCAAATCCGGCCCAAATCAGAAATCATGTGGAAGCCCTTTAAAATCTGTAGATTTCCAGATTCCATAACCTAGAGATTCTTTTTTACTCTTCTCAGATAGGTTCTGACAGTCACTAGCAATACATATACAAATGAGAACTGCTTGCACAATCCTGATGTCCAGCCAGATATAGGATCTGCTGATGCCACACTGTTTTATAGTTGGCTACACACACACATATCTCCCTATCATTTGAGTTTCTTGAGGGCAGGGATACTGTTTCAATTTTAAAACCTCTAGTAAATTGCCCTGTACATATCACAATAGAAGCTGAATGACCATTTGTGGAGTTCAATTAAAATTTCTTTTTTCTGACATTTCTTGCTTGTTATATCATTAAAACTTTTTTTCTATTTAAGTAACAAAAATATTACCTTGTGATTTTGGCATAGTTATGAATATTATAAATATGAATATTTGAATTGGTGGCATATAAAGTAACTTTTCCCCAGATATATATAAAATTATTAAAATTAGGTACAAAGGCACCAAATTGAAATGCACATATATAAAAGAAAGCATAGCTGATTTTTAAAGCTCTGAGAATTGGTGGTAATTTTTTAAGCTTTGAAAATTTGGATCAAGAAAGGCAAAGATCTCCGCATCATGTGCAAGTTATACATGGGAAGTTATACTCCACGTATGTATAATATGTCAAAATACATTCTACTGTCATGTGTAACTAAAAAAGAACAAACAAAAAATTAAAAAGAAAAAGACAAATACATGCTTCTAATATTTCTCTTCATTTCCAGTGACTTTGACAGACATTACTGGTAGGTGAAATACTGTTGTTTTAATAGTTGGGTGTGACTTTAGAAACCTTTCTAACCCAGTATTGCATACAGCAAATAACAAACTTATGTGAGGAAGCAACTAAAGAATAATCAGTTGTACAACCCTGAAATAAAGGAAAAGGTATTCTTCAAGTCTGACTTATTTTTAAAATATTACTTCTTAAAATTTTTAATCCTTGTTTGTCCTTTCTTCGCTTCTTCTTTTACACATTTACAAGTCTTATATCTCTACCTTTTTTGTGGTATGTTAGCAAGAAATTGCCTTGATGCAATAGTAGCGTTCAAATCTACTTCAGCGGGGTAGCCTAGACAAGTTCACAATCCAAAGTAAGATGCTGAAATTACACTGTTTATTTAAAACATGTGACATACACAGCAAGAAGCAAGGGGAAAGAAACAGAATATTAATAATATACCTAGGGAAGGCTACAACGAGTATCGAAGAATCAAATTACTGGATATATGAAATCACCAAATTTTCTTTTATCTTCTTTCCTATTTTCTGTATCATTTTTCCCGCTAATATTGTGGTTATGATGACTAGAGTTGAAGGTGAGCTAAGAAGGTTCAGCACACAGAAGGTGCTTGTTTGTATTTTTCTCTCCCAGAAAGGTTCAGGGACTAGAAATCCTGCCTATGGATGTAAATCAACACGGATCCCTTGCTGAGCATTCATGAATATTAATCCAACTGTCTTGAGGGCACACAGGACCAAAGTGGGTCCTCATGATTATATGGTGCCCCTCTGTCTCAGAGTATTTAGTGCTTACAAGGTTCTTCATCCTGCCTCTCTGTGCATTCAATTACCGATGTGATCTGTCCGGTTTGTATTTAAGTCTGTCTGTCTGTCTATCTCTCTCTCTCTTCATCTTGCTTCTTGCCCTCTCTCTCTCTCTCTCTCTCTCTCTCCATGTGTTATTGGGGATTGAACCCAGGAGTGATCTACCACTGAACTACAGCTCCAGTCCCTTTTATTTTTTGAGACAGAATCTCACTAAGTTGCCCAGGGTGACCTCAAGCTTGCCATTCTCCTGTCTCAGCCTCCCAAGTAGCTGGGGATCAGAGGCCTGCACCAACATGCCTAGGCTATGTATCTCTTAATCATCTCTGTTTCATTTCTACTTCAGAATCAAATATTTTTCAATGATTCAGCAACTCACATGCAAATCATTACTCTTAAAATTTTTAACATGCATACTTGATTTTACAATATATCTAAAATTAATAACTATAGTTTTTCTTAAAAAATAGATTTAGAAACAGTATGTTTGAACTCTGACTTGTTTCATGTTTCAGTATTTTAACTTTCTTGGTTATAATGTATTATTTATATTTCAATATTTACTTGGTTTCCCCAACATTTTAATCAGTTTCTTCATTTCTCCTTATACCTTGTTTCTTTCCCCCGTCACCCAATACCCCTGCTTTTTATTTTTTGTTACCAGGGAATGAATGGAAACTTTACAACTGAGTTATATCCCCAGTCCTTTTTTTATTCCTTATTTTGAGACAAGGTCTTCCAAAATTGTTCAAGCTGACCTTGAACCTGGGATCCTCCTTCCTTAGAATCCCTAGTAGCTGGAATTACTGGCATTGCCATCACACCCAGCTCAATTCCTCTCTTTCTCTAAAGTATATCTGTCTGTAGTTCTATCAGCCTAAATCTGTGAATGGTTAACTCTATTGGTTTTTGTCTGAAAATGTCTTCTATTCATTCTCACTTTGAATGACGATTTAGCTGAGAATAGAATTTTCAGAGAGCCTTTAAAATTTTATTTCAATCTTTATTTTTCCTGGCAAGATTTCTCTTGTCTTATTTTTGTTTTCTCATGGGTATGCCTTATTTTTCAGCTGTAGCATTTTCCTTGTTTTTGGTGCTCTTTAGTTTTAAATACAAGTATCTAGATATTGACTTCTTTATTAAAAAGTTTATCCTGTTAGGGATATATTGTATTTTTCCATTGGTCATGTCTTTATTTTGGAGGAATTCTCTGTCATTTTCTCTTTGAAGAGTGCCTCCCCTCCATTATTTATTCTGTTTCAGTGGGATTGCCTATTAAATATGTGTTGGATCTTCTTATTAAACCCTTAGGGAAATAAGATAACTTCACTTTTCTACTCTCCATTTTTAAATCATCTTTGCTATACTATGGGTGATTTCCTCAGATATGTTTTCCAGTTTGGCAATTATCTCTTCCGTTGTATCTATTCCGTCTGTCTAAATCATCTGTTGAGTTTTTATTTTATTTTCTATTGAAAATAATTTTATTTTCATATTATTATTATTTTATTTATAAATAATATTCTAGAAAATAAAATTCTAATGTGAAAATAAAATGATAGTAGAAAATTTTTGTGTCTTACTCATCCTTTTATCTCTAGTGCCTAGAACAGTTTTAGAACTTTGTAGATGTTTAATAAATATTTGTGAAGACTACTGATGAATCAACACTCTTTTTAAAATGTTTCTATATTTTTCACCTTATCTTGTCCTTTAATTTTTATTCCTTTTTTTGCTTTTAATCATTTTATGAATTTTTTTTGGTAGTCATTTTCAGATTGTTTTATTAACTCAAGTTATTAAAAGATAGATTTGGGGAGCACAGATTTTTCTGTTTTTTTTTTTGTGTGTGTGTGTGTGTGTGTCTGCTTACTCTGCCTTATGATGAATTGTTTCCTTATATGGTCTGCAAATTTTATTTCTTTAATGAAAGTGATTTACTCTGTGGCATTCATTTGTGTCCTGAGTTGTACAAATATTCTCATGGAGGATTTTTTATACTGCTTCTGCAGGGGCCTGGCAGTTTCTCTGTTTTTAATCTTGGGATTCTATTATTGAATGATAGTATAAAATTGGACTTCTACTGGTTGAAGCTTTCAATTTTCATGCAACCATCACTCCATCTCCACTTGACCTAGACTATTGGGTTAGAAGATCAGCTTCTCAGCAATTTTCTGAGGCTTCAAAAAGTTAAGGCCTCTGTAGGGTCCTACTTCATGCAGGAATGTTAGTGACAGCTCCTCAGAAGTGCCTTTAGGATGACATCTTTTGCTCCTAAGTGGGGATAAAATCTCAGCTTCTGTCACCTACTAGTGTGACTTTGAATTTGTTTCTTCTTCATTTATGGTATCTGAAGTCTTTGCTTTCTCTATTTCAAGCTCAGCTTTGTATTTTAAAATACTTGTACTATGTCCACTATAGATACATACTGGAAGAAGCAGGAGTTGCAAGCCATGATTGACATCTTCTGCAGAAAGATAATTTGGTTTCACATGTGTAGCTAATTGAATTTCATCCAAATTATACAAGAGAATATCACTAAGAATCATCATCTCATTTTTTGCTTCTTAAGTGTTTGGGGCAGTAGCCTTATGGGTATTACAATTAAAATCAGTTCAATAAATATTACTGTGTTTAATATTTCAGGATATATGGGTGACTAAAATAGTCTCTGCCCACAAGAGGCAAACATTACATAGTACAAATATTGAACAAGGTTCATAAATAATAAGGTAGAAAGTCTTTAAGTGCTATAGTGATGCATATATATATATATATATAGCTTTTAAGAATAATGCATGTTACATTTATTATTCAACAAATTATTAAGGTTATTAAAAGAATGAAAGACTTTTATAGTGGTTGTAAAGTCAGTGAAAACTTGGGAGTAGAATTGCTAGTTGAAATGTGCCTTGAGGAATGATTGAATAGAAGCAGGAGGATCCCAGGTTCAAAGCTAGCCTCGGCAGCTTAGTGAGGCCCTAAGCAACTTAGTGAGACCCTGTCTCAAAATAAAAAAAATAAAAAGGGCTGGGGATGTGGCTCAGTGGTTAAATGCCCCTAGGTTCAATCCCCAGTTAAAAAAAAAAGAAAGAAAGAAAGATTGGGATTTCCGAAGTAACAAGGGAGGGGATGGTGCTGGAGGGGAAGGAGAAAGGGGCATCATGCTTAGATAAGGAGCTGGGAAGGCAGAAGCCCTCCAAGAAAGAACCAGCAGTTCCATTCCCATTTTTCTAGGATTTTAGAAAGATGGTGATATTGAAAATTAAAATAAATAAAAAATTAAGCATGGGTGGGAGCGGGGTGGTACAAGTGGGCAGGAATTTAAAGGTAATTTGATTTTAAAGTTCTTGCTGTCATATTTATCAAAAGAAAAAGAATGGTGTTAATTTTTAAGGATAAACTTGAGGACTAGGATCACTTACAAGTTTAGATTGGGCAGTTTTTTTCGTAATCTCCTGATCTTCTGATTGTCAAGTGAGTTTCCAGAAAGGTAAACCTAATCAGCATTTGTGTCTCCCAGGTATACAAGTACCATCTAGTGGCAAAAGAAGGTAACCACAGGAATGAAGTCTACAGAAAACATTTGTGTGTTTATTTTTCACTTCTTATTTATATTATGGTTAACTAATTAAGGAGGTCTATATTCTAACTGGAAAGGAATTAAAGTGGTCTAAAGCAACAATATTGACTGATTAGTGTATTAATAAAACATGAGATCTGATAATAAATGGGGTATGGGTAAGGGGCTTATTAATTATAAAGTATTTGAGAGTTTCAAATCAGGAACTAACATCAAATTATATTTCAGTAATGAATCTTGAAGCAGGATCTACTTGAGGTTAAGAGACAGAGAACTGAGAAAAGGCAGTGTACATAAGGACGAGGCCGAAACACTGAAGTCACGAGTATTCTTCCAGAATGTTCTCTCCTCTTTTGCCTAACTCCTGCTTAGCCTTCAGATCTTATGAGTTCCTCTGCCTGACCCTCCCCTCTTAGAGTGGCATTAGATGAGCCACTCATGTCTTCCTACAAATCATATCCTGTGATGCTAGTGACCACATTTCATTGTCACTGCTTGTCTATCTTACAGCCCTCATGACAGTCTACACTGACTTAACAGCTGAGTTGGTGCCACATTTGCGTCATCCACTATTCCATCTCAAATGCTTAGGATGGTATCTGACATATGATACGGACTTCACTGATATTTATAGAATGAATGGACAGATTAATGAAGAGAGTAACTATAAAGGAAATGTACAAGGTACAGATATTGAAAGTATCAGCAATGCTTCAGTGAAAAAAAAAAAGATATTTCCAGGAGTTTATTGGTAGAAAAATGTTTTTCTTCATTGTATATTGACTTCCTGAATGATTGTCGTGATGGGCAAAATTGTGACATCTGCAGTCAAGGGGAGAGAGAGAAAGAATGTTCAGGCACTAATGCCCTTTTCAATGCTTTATTCACTCAAAACCACTCAATTCAATTTCACTCTATAGGTTCTTAATCAAGAGATGACAATCCTTAATGCTGGGCACTGCAACAGATATAATCTTTTCAAAGCAAACAATTCTAAGTTAACTCTAAGCACTGCAAACATTCTTAATCATGACAGACTTAGTACAGACATTCCCTCTGCATGCTAAGCTTAAGTGGTAGATTTAAAGTCTTAAGTCTTATGTCTTAAGTCCAGCAGATGCACACTCACTCAGACAGCAGCGTCCAGCTCAGGAACTGATAGAGGCTTCAGATTCTGGTAGGGAGCTGATGACTGGCTGAGAAGACAGTTGTAAAGAGAAGTTACCGTTCTCAACAGGGTCAAGAGGCTGCTGTAGAGTTTGAGGGTGGTGAGGATGATGCAGAGGACCAGGCAGATGATAAGAGTAGGGATGTCAATCCAGGTCCTCATCAGGCATGTGTGCATCAGTATAGGCTGGCTGAATGTCTGTTCATTTGTTCCATCATTTATACTAAATTTTGGGGCTTCTGCTCACCCTTTTAGCCCCTATTAGCTGTTACCAGGTTTCTTAGTGGCATCTCACATCTTAGAGTCAGGGCCTGTGGTCTGGTGATTTCTGCCCTGGTATTACCCTTCTGACTCTTATTAGGGTTAAGGCAAATGACATTTTTATATCAAGTGACTTCACTCTGACTTTTATCAGTGTTGTAGAAAGTGACTTCTTTTATCAGGCTATGACTTATGACATATTGGTTGGCTCTGTGGACTTGTGCCTGAAGAGACCGCAGGTTTATTTTAAAATGGAGTTGCTTGGGGCTGGGATTGTGGCTCAGTGGTAGAGTGCTCGCCTAGCATGTGCAAGGCCCTGGGTTTGATACTCAGCACCACATAAAATAATAAAATACATAAAATAAAGTTTAATAAAAAAATAAAATGGAGTTACTTAGGCTAAGGCCATCCTTACAATGATGTCCATTGATTAGTGACCTCTAATGCTTTTTAATTAGTTTTCAGAGTATTAACTTGTCTCTACCTCAGGGGTGGAAAAATAAAAATAGTATATCACTGACATGTCATTAAAGAGATTAAATAAAGACTACAAATAAAACATACTGAGCAGTGTGTAGCACATATTCTTTCCTGAATAACTGGATTTTATATTTCATGCACGTCATCTCTTTAATTATTTGAAGCATCCCAGTCAGAGAGGGCAGATATTTTACAAGGCTGTTTTTTACAAATTAGAAAACTAACAATTGACGAAACTGGAGGACATGTAAAATTGGAGACACATCAGTTACTAAGTTTCAAAACCCACAATATTTAAATAATAGTTCGTTGTTCTTTCTATGGTATTGTGTTGCTTACCTAGGGAAAGAGACGAAAATAAATGATATTTGGATGGTAAAAAAAAAATCATAGCGCTACAATACAGAGAATGCAATTAAATAAAGAAGTGTATTCGTTTTCTATTGCTGCCCTGATGAATTTCCACAATTTTAGTGATTTAAAACAGCATTACCTTACAGTTTTGAAAGTCAGAAGTCTAACACATGGGTTTCTCCAAGGGCATCAGCAGGCTCTGTTCTTTACTGGAGGCTATGGGAGAGGGGCTGTTTCTTTTCCAACTTCTAGAGGCCTCCGTGTTCCCTGCTCATCTTGATTACCAACAGTGGTGGGTTGAGCTCTTACTCTGAAACATTCTGGCCTCCTCTTCTTTGGGGATAACCTTAAAAAACAGGATTACTTGAAGTTCAGGTTGTGGCAGTTTCTTCTCAATGTCCTGATCTGCTGATTAAGGTTAGTTTGATTAGTTTCTAAGAAGGTGAGCTGAATTAGCATCTTTTCCACTTTCCTCTTCCACTTTTAGGGACCCTTATGTTTATACTGGGTCCACCAGAAAAATTGTGGCTAATCTCCCTATTTTTTTTTTAAACTTATCGATGGACCTTTATTGTATTTACATGCAGTGCTGAGGCTCAAACCCAGTGCCTCACACATGCTAGGCAAGAACTCCACCACTGAACTACAGCCCTCGCCCCTCATCTCCTTGTTTTAAGGTCAGCCAATAGCCACCTCATTCCTGCTCTAAAGTTAATTCCTTCCCCCCCCCCCATAAGACAACATCTTCTCATTTTTTTAAAAGTAAGTGATTCTTGTCTTTTTCAGTTTTCACAGTTTCTCAGCAGCAGATCTTAGGTTAACTGTAAATAACTGTGGGGGTTCCTGGGACTAGGATATGGACATTTTGGTTGATCATTTTTCTGCTTATTCTAGGGACATGTGAGCTTTCGGAGAATAGTGGTAAGGAATGAGAAGAAAGAGGCAAGGTGAGGATAGGATTTTCAAATGGAAGTCAGAGGTATAATTGCCTGCTGCCAGTGATGCATTATTAATGCCATTCATCTTGGCAGAAACCAAAACGTTTTTGATATGGATAAACTAGAATTTATCCTATTTTGGCATTTTTAGTTTGTCTGGTTCCTAGTGACCACCAGACTAATTATGTATGCTATGATTTTAATTTTCTGTTCTAAAGTTTTCAGTGTCTATATCTTAATCATTTTTTAAAAGCAAGTGATCCATGGTCTTTTTCAGTTTTTGCATTTTCTCAGAACTTACCAGCAATGGTTCTTAGGTTACCTGTAGACAGCTGTGCGGTGTAATTTGTGCCTGGAAACAAGAACTTATTTGAAACAGATATGTGTTCTCTTACTACCTCCTTGTCTAACTCGAGTTTCAGTTCTCTTTCTGTGTTGTTTCACCTTTACTAATTTAAAGTCCATTTCCTTTCCCAGAGTAGGAAAGAAAACAGAAATTGACTCATGTCTTTCCTTATCCTTTAACTTATGCTCTCAGTTAACTGTTAACTTTGTGTTGATAAAAACCTATGCCAAACAACAACAAAAACAAAAAACCCAACCCAATCAATAAATGGGCTAAGGAACTGAATAGACACTGCACAGAAGAAGAAATACAATTGATCAACAAGTATATGAAAAAGTGTTCAACATCTCTAGTATTTAGGGAAATGCAAATCAAAACTACACTAAGATTTCATCTCACTCTAGTCAGAATGACCATTATCAAAAATAAAAGCAACAATAAGTGTTGGTGAGGGTGTGGGGAAAAAGGCACACTGATACATTGCTGATGGAAATTGGTGCAACTATTAAGGAAAGCAGTATGGAGATTCCTCAGAAAACTTGGAATGGAACCACCATTTGACCCAGCCATCCTACTCCTCAGTCCATACTCAAAGGACTTAAAATCATAATGCCTCAGTGACTGATACAGCCACATCAAAATTTTAGCAGCTCAACTCACAAGAGCTAAACCATGGAACCAACGTAGGTGCCCTTCAACAGATAAATAGATAAAGAAAATGTGGTGTATATACACAGTGGAATATTACTCAGCCTTAAAGAAGAATGGAATTATGGCATTTTCAGGTAAGTGGATGGAACTGGAGAATATCATGCTAAGCTTAATAAGCCAGTCCCCCAAAACCAAAGGCTCTGATATGCAAATGCTAATTTACAATGCGGGGGAAGGAGTAGGGAAGAATAGAGATACTTTGGATTAGACAGAGGGGAGTGAAGGGAGGGGACAGAGTATGGAGCAGGAAAGATAGTAGAATGAATTGGACATTTTTACCCTATGTGCATATACAATTACACGACTGGTGTAGTTCTATATCATGTACAATTAGAAGAATGAGAAGTTATACTTTAAAAAAAATCATGCAAGTTTACTTCTCTCTGCCTTCTTATACAGTGTCACTCTAATTAAACCCATCTCCTCATCTTTTCCTCTTGAAGTTACTAGGTAAATTTTGCTTTCACTATTTCTCTATAGCATTTCATAATTTGTACCATATAATTTAAGAGTCAAACAAATATCAATTTAACATTTAATATTTAAAACTCAACCACCCAGCTGGGTGTAGTGGTGCACACCTGTAATCCCAAGTGTCCCTAGGTTCAATCCTCAGTACCAAAAACAACAACAACAACAACAAAAATCCTCAGTACCAAAATCAACAACAACAAAAAACTTCCTTTGTTTGATGCTTTGTTTGTTTTTGGGATGGAGTCTTACTTTGTTGTTCAGGTTTGTCTTAAAATCATGGACTTAAGAAATCTTCCTGTCTCAGCCTCCTGGGTGCTAGGACTACTGGTGTGTGTTACCATGCCCTGCATGATGCTTTTAGGTACTATTATTAGGTATCTCAGAATAATTATTGATTTCTTTTCCTTTTTTTTTTTTTTTGGTTTACCTGGAAAGTCAGTGTTCTTACTTAGCAAGAATCTTGTTGGGTGGTTGAGTTTTTTGTTTTTTTTTTGGTACTGAGGATTGAACCTAGGAACACTTAATCACTGAACCACATCCTCAGCCCCTTTTTATTTTTTATTGAGGCTGGGTTTGAACTTTTGATCTTCCTGAGCCCCTGGGATTACAGGTGTGCACCAGTACACTCAGCTGGGTGGTTGAGTTTTAAATATTAAATGTTAAATATAGCTTTACATTCTTCAAATATCAGTCTCCTTGACTAATTTCTCTGTTTAGAGAAACACAGGGATAACATAGTTTAAATTCTTTTTGGTGCAAAATAAACAATGGTAATAATAATATTAGTAATAGCAATGACAATTAAACTAAAGTTACCATCAGAAGTTATTCCCTTCTCCACCCTTTACCCAACATTAAACATTCCCTAAGCTATTTAATTACAATTTCAGCCACATTTGCTTTTGTGGTAGTTTGGAATTCTAGTGTTAAAGGTGCTCGATTCCCTTTTACTTTCAGCCAAGTCTGTAGTTCTTTATTTATGCTGCCTCTTCCTAGACCAAGGTACCAATTTGAAATTCTTTGAAATTATATCTACTTTAAGCCCTGAATTTAGAGACCACATGACTTTTCTTGGCACCTTTCTTTGCATATAGAAATGGTAAGTGTTTAAAAACAAGTAATAATAGTGTTTAATCAGACCATATTTAAAAGTGGAGCATATAATTTTCAGTATATTTTAGTCATGGGAAATAATGTACTAAGAACATGAGAAAAAAGTTATTGTAATGATTTTAGCAATTTTGCTTTTAATTTTGGCAATAATGGCCTAGCAAATCCATTTGGTATTTAGCAAGGAAAAAAAAAGTGAAACCTATTGTTTACCAGTGGGAGTTTGGTTTGCAGTTTTATGTTTTAGGTAACAATCTTTATTCTCTTTATCCACATTAAATACTGTCAAAATTCCATTTCACTATTAATTTTGTACCGTGAGGCAACTTGTTAAATCTCAAGCTATAACTCCTATGATCTGTGTATCCCCGTGTGATTTATTTGCTTAAAACATCTACTAATGAGATGTGGGGATTTGGGTTGCCACCATGACAACCAAGCAGGATGGCATCTATTTCCTAGATACAGAAAACCAGAAAGAAACATCTTCTCTCCAGCTGCTTATTTAATACTAAAACTCGGTAGCTATGGAAATTTAGATTGAGATTATGTGGCTAACTTGTTTACAAGATATCAGCCATCTGACAGGTACCTTTTCAAAGAGACACTACAATATATCATCGCCCATGCATTATTTGGTAGAATTTTTTAATTAAAAGGTCTTTAGCATTTTTTTTTATTATTCTTACAACCTGATTACTGTCTTAATGTTGACAATCATTCTATAAGAAGAATTTAACATGTTCTCTATGACTAGGTAGATTTTGTAGAGTGAGTAGTAAAATTTTTGGGGGGGGTATAATAGCAGTAATATTTGCATAATCTTTCTTGTACATATTTTTTTTCTCATTAGTAGTATCATCAGCATTTACTATATGCTATAATGCATAAGACCTGGAAATTAAATTTGTATATGGAAAAATTCAGGCTATTTACAATTTAATTGAAGAGATATAGCACATAAATAAAGTGATGTAAACAGGATGGTAGCATGTGAGCTGTTAGAGGAGAGTGAGATAATTTGATCAGGGATGATCATTTTAGAAAAAGAATTGGGTTTTGGTCATTTCATCTTGAAGCAAATTGAAGTGTAAGAAGACGGAATGAATGAAAGAGAACTCCTAAGCTCAAGAAATAGTCCTGCCTCAGCCTCCTGAGTGCTGGTACTGGAGGTGTGTGCCACCATGCCCAGATTGATGCTGTTAGTTACCATCATTTGATCTCTCAGAATAATTATTGATTTACTTTTTTAAAAACATTTTTTTGTTCACCTGAAAAGTTGGAGTTATTATCAAAGAAGACTACCAGACACTTTCTAAACACTTGTTGGGTTGTTGAATTTTAAATATCAAATTTGGCTTTACATTCTTCAAATATCAAGCTCCTTGACTATTTTTTCTGTTTGGAGAAAACACAAAGGACCAAATACTTGAAATTCTTTTTGCTGCAACATAAACAATAGTAGCAATAATAATATTAGTAACAGCAATGAAAATCAGACTAAAGTTGCCATCACAAGTCATTCCTGAGTATCTGATAGAATAAGAAACTCAGGAAACACATGCCTGGAATAGTGGTAGAAATGATGGGTAGATTTCAGAATTCAGGCCAAGTTAAGCCTAGTAATGAAAAGTACCATTGGAGAATTGGGAGAGTTCAGTAACATTTTTTCACTTCTTCTTCTTCTTTTTTTTTTTTTTTAATTTTGTTGTTGTTGTTGATGGATACAATATCTTTATTTTATTTTATTTTTATTCGATCCGAGGATCGGATCCAGTGCTCCACATATCAAGGCAAGCACACTACCATTGAGCCACAACTGCAGCCCAACTTATTTTATCTTTGGCTTACGTTTATTTACTTGCCCAAATATCTTACACCATTGCCAATGCATTCTTTTGAATTTGTAACAAAAATGTCTTAGAAGTTTCAGAGAGACAAAATAGATCACATTTTGACAAAGTATATCATCATGTGTCTTGTTGAGCCTCTCTGAATTTTCTTTTAGTACATATTGGGCAAGATAAGTAAAATAATCTTGACTCCTCGATTTTTTTTTTTAAACTTAGCAGAATGAATGTTGAAGAGACACGGTTTAGACTTAAGAAGTAGAAAAAACAAGATAACGCGTACAATGTACACAGATTCACAGCATTTGAAGTCTTTAAAAATAACTACAAGGAATTACGGACAAGAAATGCTGGTGTTCTAAACTTTCC
Organism: Marmota marmota marmota; assembly: GCF_001458135.2. Classification (NCBI taxonomy): domain Eukaryota; kingdom Metazoa; phylum Chordata; class Mammalia; order Rodentia; family Sciuridae; genus Marmota; species Marmota marmota. The sequence goes on along the minus strand of NW_025999894.1, from coordinate 2,916,853 downwards.
TTTCCCTCCGGGGGGGGAAAAAAAAAAAAACCTTTTGACCACCATTTAGGCCACTTTAGGTAATGAAACTCCAATCACCAAACTGCTTTTTTTTTTTTTTTTTTTTTTTTTTTTA
>NW_025999894.1:2872315-2916019 GCF_001458135.2 Marmota marmota marmota | reverse complement strand
GAAAATGCCGAGTTCTCTCTCCTGCACCCGGGTGAGGTGAGCACCCTGAGCCCCCGAGACACCAAGAGCGGCGCCTGGCGCGGACACGTCTCGGTGGCCGCGGAGCCGGGAGGGCTGCGGGCGTCGGGCTGGCGAGACGCTCGGCGGCGCGGGCACGGCTTACCCCGGGCTCGAGGCTTGAACTCGCGTTTTGAAAAACAAGTCTGCAAAAATCAAACATATCCGCGTGAACTTGTAGTTGAGGAATTTCTAAGGGGAGAAGAGTATTTGTCGGACGCCAGCTCTCAGCCAGGCTCAGGTACACCTCCTTGGGTCTTCTGTGAGGTTGGAGGTGTCTAGACCAGATTTGCAGACGTGGGAGTTCCCAGCTAGTAAAAAAGGTAGAGCCTCAGCTCCAATCAGTTTAGGGATGTCTGACTCTTAATTCTGGTGCTTTATTTACTGTATTTTATGTCTGTCCAGAGATCGATCTTATATATTGTTAGGGAAGATTCCATAGGAGAGAACATTATTAGTGCAGCTAGGACTTTGGGCGTATTTGCGTTAAAATCAGAATTAAAGAGACATTGATCCTTGAATGTTTGCTGTGTAAGTGCCTGTGCTGTTGAAGGAGTAAAACTTCAAAGGGGGTTTAATACAGGGAAATTTTGCATTCAAGATAAGACCAAACTTATTAATTAATAAGTTACAAACTTGTGAGTGTCGTTTATATTCCATGTACTACTCTTTGTGTCAAGAATACCAAGATAAATACAATTTATAATCTCCATCCTTGAGTTTGAGAGAGTGATTATATAAAAGAGTTTCATAATATTCTACTAAATCATAATCTTTATGAGTGGGTGAGTTAATTGGATTAAAAATAGTTTTAAGCACAAGCTTTTAGGAATTTATTATATATAAGAAAAGTTATGAGATGACTTGTCATATGAATGCTATTGAAAGTTAATTCCTTCAACAAGGAACACTTATAAAATTCACGATGAATTTTATCAACAATTAGTTTTTGTTTTATTTTCACACTACCTTCATAAATTTTCAAACATTAGAGAAGAAAGCATTTATAATGTATCTCCTGTTAAGTTCAAGGACTTATTTTGTAAACTGAGAAGCCAGTAATGTAGCAGGCCTGTTAAGTTAAAGGGCTTATTTTATAAATTGAGAAGCCAGTAATGCAACTAGGTAGGAATTTCTCTAAAGTCATGTGGCAGATAGCTTCTTAACCTCTCCTTCCAATAAATAAATCTTAATTCAAAAGTAGCTAATACCAGATTGCATTTAAGCTTTTGTGGTTCAGAGTTCTAATGAAAACAGTCTTCAATTTAGGCTGAGATGGCACATTGTTAAAATATATAATATTCCTTCAGGCACAGATGTAGGTTAAGTGGATAGAAAGAATAGTGAGAGATTTGGGAAATTTCTTTTGATTGCTTCTGTTTTCTCAATGTAGTAAAAATCAAAGTTATAATCTGGGAATGATGCAACCAATAGAAGTTTAGGAGGTTTGAAGATTGGGCTTGTGAATGGATGAGTGAAATATGATTTCTAGGAAATTAAAACAATTACCCTTAAGTGTAAAAGTGCAACAGAGGAAATAGAGGGTGCTGGCTGTGGGTGCACAAAATAAATGCGTCTCATTTTGCATACCCAATTACAATCCATTTCCAGTGTCTGTCTTCCCAGTGTCATCAAGGGCATATACCAGTTCCATTTGCCCCATTTCATTTTGCCTTATGCCTCTGCCATATTGCAGGTATCTCTCTTCTTTACATAAGTCAATCCCTTTGAGAAATCTAGCTTTTCCACGGCTTTTTCTCTGCCTGGAAATTCTGCTTCAGTTTTTTTCTAAATATTATCTATCCTGCAAAGATAGAATAAAACTTTCTGAAAATCTATCAAGGATGCTAAGAAGGTGATTGATCACATCTCTTACCAGGATGAATCTGAACATCAGGATGACTCAGTTTCTTTATTTTATAGGCTATAATTTTAATTCATTCCTCACAGTTTTTAAAATTGGGTCTGTACATGTAAAAATAAAATTTTAAAGGTTATCTTCCTGCTATGTAACAATGGGATTGTTTATTCTACAATCAATTCTAAATATTATCTATCTAGCAAAGTCATGACAAATGTCTCCCTGTTTTTGCCCTAAAACTTTCAATGTATAAGTCTCTTATTAAATGTTAAATGAGCATGACGCTTTTCTCCTTTCTTCTCCTTCTGCCTTCTTTAAACTATGATAGGAAGTAGCAAACTTTTTCTGGTAAGAATCAGATAGTAGGGGCTGGGGATGTGGCTCAAGTGGTAGTGCACTTGCCTGGCATGCGCGCGGCGCTGGGTTCGATCCTCAGCACCACATACAAAAAATAAAGATGTTGTGTCCGCCGAAAATTAAACAATAAAAAATATTTTAAAATTCTCTCTCTCTCTCTTAAAAAAAAAAAGAATCAGATAGTAAAAATTTTAGCTTTTGCAGACGGTATTGTGTCTGTCTCAGTAATTTACCTCTGCTCTTGTAACAGAAGCAACCACAGTATATAAATTAAGGATCATGATTGTATTCCAATAAGGTTATATTTATAGATACTGAAATTTGAATTTCATATAATGTTTACCTGTCACAAGGTAAATACAGATTTCTTTGAATTTTTCCCTACTATTTAAAAATGTAGAAACACTGTTAACTCATGGGTTGTACAAACCAGCTTATGGGCTGGGTTTAGCCCTTGCGTCCTCCTCCATCTTAATTTGTAGGCCCTTGAGCTGTAAGGACTCTGAGGAAGTCTTGATAAAGTAATTTGCAGTGAGAAAATATTGGCTATAATATTACTATTGGTGGTAGAGAAGCAAATACAAACAAGACAGTCTTTTTCATTAGGGAGCTCATGGATAAGTTCAAGATTAAGACATGTAAGTGAATACAGGGGATACAGTATAGTAACTGCAATTATATGTATTCTGTGTAGAGGTAGAACAAAGGAATGGTAATTAGCTCTGCTTGGGTGGACCAGAAGTGACCTCAAACAGTCATCTTTTGAAGTTAGAGAACATATTTTGAGCTAAGAGCCTTTCTGAAAATCTATCAAGGATGCTAAGAAGGTGATTGATCACATCTCTTACCAGGATGAATCTGAACATCAGGATGACTCAGTTTCTTTATTTTACAGGCTGTAATCTTAATTCATTCCTCACAGTTTTTAAATTGGGTCTGTACATGTAAAAATGAATTAAAATTTAAAGGCTATCTTACTTGCTATATAACAATGGGATTGTTTATTCTACAAATTTTTAGTGCCTTCTCAGTGCTGTGTTGTTATTTGTTTTATTAATTAGAAATATTTTACAGAGATATGGTAACATTAGACAAGTGACTGATTTTTTTTAAGAGGGAAGATTTTTAAGAAAAAACATTGCTTTGAATGGGCCAGAACTAATGATGGGACTATTTTATAGATTTTTAAAAATCAAGACTATGTATTTTGAACTTTCTTTTGTTATTTCATTTTCCATTCTTTAATTTTTCCTTGATTGAATTACTCTTTTTTTCATGAATATGATACTCTCTATTATTCCTTTGTAGATATTAGTTATTCTGTTTTTAGGTATAGTAGTGATCAATATGTATAATTACTTGCCATCTTCCAGGTACCATTTTGGGTTTTATATGTGTTAGTTCTTTTAGTCATTTTAACAACCCAGAGAAGTGGGCATTGTTATTACTCTATTTTACAGATGACAAAACTGAGGCACAAAAAAAGTTAAATAACTTGTCCAGGGTCTCACAGCTAGAAGTGGCAAAGGCAGGATTCATATTTAGTCATTTTGGCTCTAGAAGTTATTCTCTTTTTTTTCTTCTTCTTCCCCTCTCTCTCTCTCTCTCTCTCTCTCTCTCCTTTCTTTTTCTTTTCAGTACTGGAATGGAATCCAGGGTGCTCTATCTCTCAGCTACACCCTCAGCCCATTTTTCAGATTTTCTCATTTTGAGAAAGGGTCTCACTAAATTGCTGAGGCTGGCCTCATATTTTCAATCTTCCTGCCTTAGCCTCCTGGATCACCACTTGGCCTAGCCAGAAGTCACATTCTTAACCACTATACTGTACCACTTCAAACATTACCATTAGTTTCTGCGTTTATTGATTTTGGTGCCTTTTATATTGGTTAAAATGCTTTTGGTTGCAAGAAGTATAATTTGATTGTAGAGGCTTAGTGAAAATGCAAATATACTGGGGAGAAAATGGGACATTTCATATATCTCAAGGAATAAAAATCAAGTTTTGAGCGTAGTATTGCCCATCAGGAGAAAGTTTTAATGACGCAATGAATGTTTACCTCAGTGTTCTCTTCATTTTCCATACTGCTGGGGAAACTCTGACCATTGTAGATCAAGAGTAGTGGTAGAAGTAGAGGAGGTAGTAGTGAGTGGGTCCGGTGTGTGGGGAGTCAAATTTAGTTCTGTTTTAAAAGGCTCTTGTGAACCTACTTCAGATTCATGAGCTTCAGACAAGGCCATTGGCAACTCAACCTCAAGTTCAGAGAACAGTTCTCAAGGAAGTAAAAATATTATGACTCCATCAGCTATTCTATGAGGGATCTATTACCTAAACATGAAAATTTAAGCATTTAGCATTCAATTTGAATTAATAATTCAGTAGTATCTACTAAATCAATATGTTTTGGCAGTCAACTCTAGAATGTTCATGCTGCATTGGTTAGTGTTTCTGTGTTTGTATTGTAGCAAATCATGTTTGTGGTTTTTCTTCCTTCTTTTCTCTTTTTTTGGCCTAGAGATGGTTATCAGTCCACTCTTAACTGCCTTTGTTTTGTTGTTTTTAATTTCCTCATTTAGTATTTTATAATATGTTGAATTCTTTAATCACATTTTTATTACAGGGTACATATTGAAAAAAATAGAAAAAAGCATAAATAAAGCAAAAGTTTTCTATAATTCCATTGTTAACTTAAAAAATATCTTTCTAGTCTTCTGGGCATATAAATAAGCCAACTTTAATTGCATATATTTACTTTTTTAGAGAAGAAAAACTCTAAAAAGTTGCTTGCTTTTTTGTCTAGGTAGAGACAGCCAACAAAATTGGAACAGATTGTCCTTGTTTTGGAGAGGAATCATATCATCGGCATCCATTAGGTAGGTTAATATAAAACAAGGCAGTACTAATTGCTGTGGAAGAAGGTTTTACAGGACTTTTTTATATTTCCCCCAAGGTGCCCTTTCAACACCTCTTGGTATGCAGAGATGCTGGGTTCCTAGAGTGGGCAAATTAGAATAGGGACCATGGAGATTGTAGTTAAGACTCTGGCCACTTCTCTTTTGAGTCAACCTATGATGAAACCACTTTGAAGAATTGAGATATCTCCAAAAGAGTTCCATGGGCAGAAAGAGTTCCAAAGGCCTTCAGACAGGGTAAACATACACTAGAAGAAGGATAGGACTTTGGATAGGATAGTGATTTAGATCATAAAGTTTTTAAAAAAAGATATTTATTTTTTAGTTGTAGTTGGACACAATACCTTTATTTTATATATTTTTATGTGGTGCTGGGGATCAAACCCAGGGCCTTACACATACTAGATGAGCGCTCTACTGCTGAGCCACAACCCCAGCCCCTAAAGTTTTGTTTTTTAAAAATAATTTTTTGAGGTGAAATTTATTTATACCGCACCAAAGTAAAACCCCTCACCAATTAAGCAGTTTTTTTCCCATTCTCTTCTTCCCTAGTTTCCGGCAACCACCATGGATTTTTCTATTCTATGGATTTTTCTATTCTAGAAATTTCACATAAATGGAAATTGTATAATATTTGATATTTTTGTCTGACCTTTTGACTTAACATAATATTTTGGAGGTTCATCTACATGATTGCATATATCAGTACTTCATTCCTTGGTGACTGAATAATATTTAATTATGTATATTTGTCACAAATTTTTAATTTTTGGTACTGGGGATTGAACCCAGGGGCTCTAACACTGAACCACATCCCTAGTCCTTTCTATTTTTCATTTTGAGGTAGGGTCTCTCTAAGTTGCTTAAGGCCTTGCTAAGTTGCTGAGGTTAGCCTCCAAATTGTCATTCTCCTGCCTCAGCCTCCCAAGCTGCTGGGATTATATACATGTGCTACCATGCCCAGCTTATATGTCACAATTTATCCATTTATCTGTCGATAGGTATTTGGACCATTTCTACCTTTTTGCTACTATGTGTGATGCTGCTATGAACATGTGTGAACATATACTCCTTTGAATTCCTATTTTGAGTTCTTTGGAATATATACCTAGGACTGAACTTGAGGCTCATACAACTTTTCAAGGAACTGCCAAGCTGTATGAGTGTATGAGTATTTCGGTTTTCTGTAATTTCTTATAGGAAATCTACTCTCATTAGATCATTATTCTCTTATAGGTAGGCTACATCATTCTCTGACTGCTCTCAAGAATTTTCATTGTCTTTAATTTTGAGCAGTTTGATTGTAATGTGTATATGCATGGATTTTCTTCAGTTGACCTTTTTGGGATTCACCAAGCACCTTGAAACCTGCAGTTTGATATCTCTTGCCAAATTTGGGACATTTTCAGATTAATTCTTTATTTCTGTTTTTAGCATTACCATTTTCTTCTGTAACTATGCTTATATGAAATTTAGATTTTCTTGTTATTGTTTCATAGTTCTTTATTCAAAGAACTATGTTAATTTTTTAAAAATCTTATTTTCTGGGGCTGGGGTTGTGGCTCAGTGGTAGAGTGCTTGCCTAGCATGCACAAGGCACTGGGTTTGATCCTCATCACCATATAAATGTAAAATAAAGATATTGTGTCCACCTAAAAGCTAAAAAATAAATATTAAAAAAAATCTTATTTTCTCTTTGATGTTCAGATTGGGTCTTCCCTTCTCTCAGACCCCTCCCCTCCTTTGCTTTTCCTGTCTCCCTATACCCTTCCTTCCTTCTATCTCTCTCTCTCTCTCTCTCTCTCTCTCTGGAACTGGGAATTGAACTTGCTTGCTAGGCAAGTGGTATAACACTTAACTATATCTCCAGCTCTTCTTTTTATTTAATTTAGTTTTATTTTGAGACAGGGTTACCCAGGCTGGCCTTCAGCTTGTCCTTCCTCACCCTCCTGGGTAGCTGCGATGTGTGTCATGGCATCCAACTTCAAAGTGGGAGTTTTTTATTGATCAGTTTTTAAGTTCACTATTTTTTTTTAACCTCCATTCTGTTTTTGAACCCACTTCATGAGTATTATTTATTTTTTACTGTGTTTTTCTGTTCTAAAATTTCCATTTGGTTTTGCTTTTGGTTTGCTTCCATTTCTTTCTTGAGATTTTCTATTCGGTTTTTTTCAAGAGTGTTTACCATTTCTTACCAAAGCACTTGTTAGTTACTTAAAGTTTTTACTAGATAATTTCCAAATCTGCATCATTTTGACATTGGCACCTGTTATTTTTCTTATAGTTGTTCTTATATACATACATCATTTGCCAAGATATTTTGATTTGTTTGAACTGTGGGCTTTGTTTAATCCTGTTGCAGTTGGCAGGGTGTGTTCTTATGTTGTCCATCAGAAAAATCAGAAAAAGGCGCACCTGGGACAGGAACAAGGCTCTTTATTCATTTTTTTTTCTGTTTTTATTAGTGTATTATAGTTTTATTAGTGAATTATACATAAAAGTGGGGTTCAATCTGAATTTATACTGTGCTCTATTTCAGTCTTGTACGTCCTCATTGCCTCCTCTCCTCCTTTCCCTTGGTCCCTTTCCTTTGCTCTATTGGTTGTCTGTTTATTCATTTTTTAAATTGGTGCATTTTAGTTATATATAAAATTCCCACACATTGTGATACATTTATACATACATATAATATAATTTGGTCAACATGATTCCCCATTTATTCCCCTTTTCCTCCCTTCCTATCTTTCTACCTCTTGACCTCCCTTCTCGTTTTGGGTCTCCCCCTTTTTTTCCTAACTTCCATATATGAGAGAAAACTTTGACCCTTGACTTTTTGATCCTGGCTTTCTTCAGTTCCATCTGTTTATAAGAAAATGACAATTTCATTCTTCTTTATGACTGAGTGTAATTCACTGTATGTATGTGTATATATATATATATATATATATATATATATACACATATACATATATATAATTTCTTTATCCATTTGTCTAATGACAGTTACCTAGGCTGGTTCCATAACTTGAATTTTGTGGATTGTACTGCTGGTTGGTATCCTGATTTTAGTTCTTTAGGATAAATACCAAGGAGTGGGCTAGCTGGGTCATATGGTAGTTCTATTTTTAGTCTTTTGAGGAATCTCTAAACTGCTTTCCAAAGTGATTGTACCAATTTTTAGTCCAACCAACAATATATGACCCTTTTACCCATATTTTCACCTGTAATTACCATTATTTTTATTCTTGATGATTACCATTCTGACTATGGTAAGATGAAATCTCACTGTAGATTTGATTTGCATCTCCCTGATTGCTAGAGATGTTGAACATTTTTTCATGTATTTTTTGGCTATTTGTATTTCTTCTTTTGAGATTCTATTCTTATGCTCAGCACAAAGGAGATGACATGGGATAAATCCCAGGCTAATTTAGTGGACAAATGTATACAGCTTTTATGGCATCTATGTAGTAGACAGGGTCCTGGTCTCTGTGTCATCACATATAGAGGTGATTGCACTTGTGCTCTTCTTCATCATGCTTCTTCATGTGACACATATCTACCATCTTAAGTCTCTACCTTGGGTGTGATTTTTTTTGTTTGTTTGTTTATTTATGTGATGCTGAGAATTGAACCCAGGTGCCTCATATGCACTAGGCAAGTGCTTACCACTGAGCCACAACCCCAGTCTGGGGTGTACTTTTTACTATGCTAATAGAGCAAAAGTAACTGGGTTACTTTATTTTATGCTTGCATTTGCCCCATACCACCTGGAGGTGCACCTGGGAAAGTCCCTAATATTATTTTCAGAATAGGGCAGACAGACCATTGTCTTGTCCCAGTGCTTTTGATTTTAGTGACTTTGTCAGCTCTGGCTTCTTGGTATTTCTGCTGACCACATAGTCTCAGAAGACTGAGCTGACCTCCTGACTTCCCAACCCCAGACTCCCGGTTTTATCTTAATTCAATGGCCTTGAAGATGGCCTACATTTTTAATTCCTAGTTTTCTGATGTGTCTGTTAACCCTGTAAGACTGAGACTAGGTTGGCCCTGAGAGATTTGATTTCCTTAATTTTAAGGAGTCCCCCTTTTTTTTTTCCTTCATCTCCCAAGGGGTGGAGATCCTTGACCATCTCACTATGGGGAATGTTGATCTTTTATTTTAGTAGCTGTCAACCCAGTTAGGTTCAGGTAGTAAGTCTCCACTCATAGTCTTTGAACGGTGATGGTTATTTCAATTTAGTTTATAAAACGTTTGCAGTGTGGTTTGGATCTGTCCTGTGTGTGCCTCCCAGTGACTGGTCTTTGTCAGTTCAGTTCCTCTAGTCTTTGTTAACGCACATAGGATGAGAACCATGTATGCCCAGCTTGGGAGTTAATGTAAAAAACAACTTTTTTGGGTGCTTTCTTCAGCTTTTCTTTTATTTGACCTCTCTGCTACTTTTTTTCCCATAGCTTCTCTTTGCATTCTCCACACAGAAAGTCTCATTGTGCCACACACTTCTGCAACTATAACTACTACATCCAGGGCTTAGTGACAAGAGGTAGAGAAGAAAAGAATGGGAATTGCCCCAGCTCTCTGGGAACCATAGCTGCACATGGAGATGAAGGTTCCACTGCCTCAGAGTTTTGGCTCATTAGCTTTCATTAGTGCATTCTGGCACTGCTACCATGGTATTACTTGGGGATGGGACATAGGCAAAGGCAGAAAAGAACAACAACAACAACAAAAACTTGGTATTTCTGCTTTTTCTTTTATCATTAAGACTAAATTTTCCCATTTCTCCTTCTGGAACTTGCTCTGTGGCATGGTGCTCACTTCAGTGTTCATTTTGGAGGATTACAAGGAGAAAAAGTGGTAAGCTCCCTGCTGGTTTGTTTGGTGGTATTTCAATTTCTGGTCATTCCTGGTGCTACTTACTGTTTACTTTTGACCATCCTCAAATTGCTGCTTCATGTATTCTTTCCAGGTAGGAGGGACAGCTTAAAATATGCTTAACTTCATTTTACTTGGGACTGAAATCACCTGTTTTTGCCATTAAAAATGACTTGTGTGCTGAGGATATAGCTCAGTTGGTAGAGTGCTTGCCTTACATGCACAAGGCCCTGGGTTCAATCCCCAGCAATATAAAAAAAAAATAAAATAAAAAAAGACTTATGCTTTACTGTGTGGTTCCAAGGTTTGCTTGCTTATTTGTTTTCTCTGTTAATAGGCTTGACCAGAAAACATGGCCACTGCAATTAGGGAGGTGGGAGTTTGGAGACAGACCAGAACACTTCTATTGAAGAATTATCTAATTAAATGCAGGACTAAAAAAAGTAGTGTTCAGGTAAGTTAAAATACTCTTTCTTATGCCTTGTTATCCCTATCTGTTCCTCAGACGTAAATAGTTTTTCCTCAGATGTGAGCGGTTTTTCTTCCGTCTCACTCATCTCCAGGGACAGGCAACTTAAAACAAAAGTGAAGCAAAATAAAAGAGGAATCTTAAAATGGCTACCCATCCTCTCGTCCTGCCCTCAGGGGCGAGCAGTTTCACTTACCCTCAGTAGCTCCCCATGCGAGCCACCAAATGCCCAGTCTGGCTGGATGTAGTAGTTATAGTTGCAGAAGTGTGTGGCACAATCAGGAGCCACTTGTCAAAAGAAACTAACTTTATTTTTAGAACCACACACGCCAAACAAAACAGCCTCTCAGGAAAAATCCTCAGAGCCCCAACTGCCACCACCGGCTTCCCACAAGCCTCTCTCTCCCACACAAGCCTCTCCCCACCTCCCACAATCCTCCTGCTCTTGAGGCCGATTGGCTGGGTCACGTGGGCGGAGCCAAAAAAGTCCCCCAATGAGCAGCTCCGTGGTCTGAAAGGGCAGGGAAACAGCCCAATGAGCATCACCGCAGAGGAGCCAATCAGCTAGATGTTGCTGGGGCCGCTGTGAGCCAATCATCAGCCGGCAGCTGGAAGTTTGCTGGCCTGGAAGTTTGCTGGGGCCCCTTCGGCTGTGGCTCTCAACAGTAGTTTATTTTGTTTTGATATTTGCCATTTTTAAGAGATAATTTTGCTGGATACATTTTTATTATAATTTCTTTTTGCTGTCTGCATTTGCTTGTAAAGTAAAAGCCATAAAAGAAAAACTGAATTACCTAGTGCTCCTAAATATGAAACATTATTATTAAATTTAATTTCTAACATCAGTCCTTAATTTTGAACTTAAGTGCATTTCTCAACATTCACAAACTACTTTTTCACAGATAACTTTGCAGAACATTATTCCACAATATTATTCTCCACACCCTTGCATTTTATACACTCTAGATTGAATTGCCCTAACATACTAAAATTATGTCACAGCTTTGTACTGCAGCACGCATTACTTTTGCTAAAAGAAAGAAAGAACTCTAGCTAACCATTTAGTAATAATTTGAAAGGGTGGAAATGTCTTCTTCTGAAACTAGAAGAACAGTTAAACAGAAAGGTGAAATAATAGTTCATGCCTGTTAAAGCTGACCATAAAATTTGAGTATAATTTTAGTAGTATAAATTTAGGCTTTATTAAAGTATGATTTGTAATTCAGAATCAAAGACATTTTTGTGGTGATTCTTATAGGGATGTTTGGTAAGTACTTAAAATTATGAGTAAATAATTTATTATATTTTATATCAGTGACCTAAGATAGTTAAATATTGCGTTTGTATCACTTTAATTTATTATGTGACTTGAGTTTTAAAATATTTCAGCAAAACTGAATGTAAAAGAAAAATCACCTACTATGTCTACTGGATTTGTTGAGATGCTCAATATAGTAATTCTTTTGGTATAGAACTGCTTTTTCTTTTTGTACAGAAGAAGGGATTACCAAATTCTTCATGTTTTTTCTTGTTTATATTATGTGCATACAGATCTTGAAGTTTTTTGCTGCCAGTGTTATATTTTATAATGCTTTGTTTCTTTTATTATAGGAAATACTTTTTCCATTATTTTTTTTATTTTGGTTAATATTAATAAGCATGATGCATCCAAATAAGAAATATGAAGAAGTGCCTGATATAGAACTTAATCCTATGGATAAATCTATCCTTTCTAATCTAATTCTTGGATATACTCCAGTGACTAATATTACAAGCAACATCATGCAGAGAGTGTCTACTGACCACCTTCCTGATGGTATTGTGATCTTATATATGTATTCTATGACATAAAGTGGATTCAATATTTATTGGCTTGCTTTACTAGCATTCTTTAAACTCTTAGAGATGTATTCTTCCAACAAGTATATTGTTACAAAAATAATTCTACTGCCTTATGTTTCTTGTGAAACATTATTGGTGATATGTATTTTATGTATTTTCATATTTTAAATTGAATTCTTAGCATTTGTAAAATAATTTAAGAATATTTGTATAACATAAAAGATTAGAAGTAATATTTTACTTTGATTCTGACTCATAATTGAGAAGCTAGAAATACATAAAGCAGTAATATTTTCAGATTGCCATGCCTGTTTATGGAGGTATATGGTATAACTGAATAAGCACTTCATTTTGAAAACTATTGACTGTGGCTAAGTACTTAGATCTGTTTTATATCTCACAAAGAAGTGGAGTAGGAAATAGTGTAAGCAATGACATTGTAGTGAGCTTCTTGTTGTTTTGTTTGGGGGTGTTTTTTCTTCTAGGATTGAAACCTGGGGCACTTAACACCAAGCCACATCCCCACCCTTTTTATTTTTTATTTTGAGACAGAGTCTCACTAAGTTGCTTAGGGCGTTGCTAAGTTGCTGAGGCTGGATTCTAAACATGAGATCCTCATGCCTCAGGTTCCTAAGTCACTGTGATTAAAGGCATGGGCCACTGTGCTAGGTTCTAGTGAGTTTTTAAGTAGCTTTGAGGGAACCTAGAGCAAGAACTGGAGAAAGTGAGGGAAATGTTTATACTAAATGTTTTACACTGTAATGATTAAACAATTAAATGCTGAACTATAGAAAATAACAGTTCAGCATTTTTTAAATTTTGTATAAGATAGTTGTAATCAACTTCTAGTATATATTATCACATATTGAGTATGTCACTCAGTAGACAACATGAGTTAGTAAGGAGCCAAATAACTCCATTTTTTTTTGCAGATTATTGCTATTGAATATTTTTATCAAACATATCTTGTTGGTATATTATGTATTCACTGGGATACCATTATTCACAAATATATATATATATATATATATACACACACACACACACACACACACACACACATACTTTTAAAGTTCTATCTTTTAACAACAGAACTATCTGAAAATGAGTTATATACACATATGTGGTAACACAACTCATAGGATGTTGAACTAACTTCCTCTTTATTCAAGTCAATTCTGGAGTTTCATATCTAGTTTACAAGTCTAGAAAATCATGTTAATTAACATTTAAGTAATACTTAATAATTTACAAAGCACCTTCATGTTTGTTACTTCACTTGGTCTTCACAGCAACCCTGTGTGATTAACTGGGTGTGGTGGATGAGAACAGTAAGTTTTGGAGAGTTATTTAAACACTTATATGTGTTCACACAGCTAATGAATGATGAATTTATGTACTGATTCTGTGTTCTTTCCATTTTACTACATATTTTGGAGCTTCTGAATTGAAGTTACTTGTAAACAAAACTGCAAGAAGATATTTAAAATTTATTTCTTCTAAGAAAGGAATAAGAAATATTGGGTTTAAGTGGCAATTTTTATTCAAAGAACAGTTGTATCATAGTTACTAAAATACATACTAACTTCTGAGAAGGATTAGAGGACTGTCTTCATGAGAAGAATTATTTAAGTTAAAAATATCCTTTCATTTATCAAGGAATTATGTGTTGGTTTTACTTTCAGGTAGATAAATGACCTGCATTTTTACAATTTTACTGCTTTTGGAAGTTTTAAATTTCAAAGTCTGAGTAAGTCTCCTCCTGGTCAGTGGACTTTTAGTGGAAATGACAACAAAACTCTTCAGTATTACAGTTTAGTACAATTCCTAGAGAAATAATCTCTTGATAAAATTTTCTACATATTGTTTTTTACTATGCTTTATTGTACTCATAACTTACACAGTATACTGATAGTTTATGTAATACTATGACAACTTAATGCCAATAAAATTCAATTATTCTTTTACTCTTTGATATTATTAGTATTATCTTCATTTTCTAAGAGGTTAGAGAATAAAACAAATGTGCTTATAAAATATTCCATTCATCAAATATAATTATAAAATTGATATACTATAACATAGTAAACCATTTTAATTCATGAATTAACTGTATTGTTAATATTTGTAGTCATAATTACAGAAGAATATGCAAACGAAAAAGAAATGCTAGCATCCAGTCTTTCTAAGCCCAGCAACTTTGTAGGTGTGGTTTTCAAAGACTTCATGTCCTATGAACTTCGCTTTTTTCCTGATGTGATTCCAGTATCTTCTATTTATATGGATTCAAGAGGTAAATAGCCCTAAATAATCATTGAAATACAAGAAATGTATGGCCTTGCTGCTTGCAGTATATATATGCACAATTTGATGGGCTCCAACATTGGTATTTTCAGCTGTGCTTATTTGTTCATATAGGAACACTCAAGTGTAGCATAAAGTGTGTGTGTGTGTGTACATACATATATATGTGTGTACATATATATATTTATCAATTATAGTATAAAACAAAATTATACCTTATAAGACTTTGTAAATCTGTATTTGTTTCCCTATGTCATTGTTTTTGCTCATGTTATGGTACAAATCCTTAAGATTTCCCATTAATAAAGTCACTGTGCTAAGTACTGAATTTGTGACTTTATAGAAAATTCTTGTTTCTATTGTCTTAATCTGGACTTCACTGTGTATCTGGAGGTGTGCTGAAACAAAGTCATTATGAATGACTATCTTAAAATAAAAAAGTTGACCTATTTTAACTATATTTACTTTTTTTACATTTACATTTAATGTCTCTCCTTACATTTTTATTCACTTACCATTCAGTATCCTAACACATGTAACTGTTTTATTTCCACATTTCAAATAAACAGTCCTAGATTATTTGCTTTTGAAGGGCAGTAGTAGCATATTGTTTTTAAGTTCTGTAGAGGTTGATTATGTTTCTTTGTTAACTCTCCATATGTCACCTTTAGAAGAAAGCACTTACATATGTTGAACACAATCTTATGTCTTACATTTTTCTCCTTATAGCTGGCTGTTCAAAATCGTGTGAGGCTGCTCAGTATTGGTCCTCTGGGTTCACTGTTTTACAGGCATCCATAGATGCCGCTATTATACAGGTGAATAAGATAATAGTAGAAAACTAAATCATATTTTATTAATACCTTCATAAATCTTTACAATTGAATTTGATCAGATTGCTGCCAAATATATAAAATATATAACTTGCAAATAACTTCTTTAAGAAAAAAGATATAGTGGAAGTTATATTTTCTGATTTAATACTTTTTGAAGCTACTTTAATGTGATATTTTTAAACATAGGATTCAGCATACTATATATTCATGTTATATCATTATTGACCATAGATAATATTTATGAAATGCTTTTAGACTCTCGTTGGAATACAAATAACTTAGTTTAAAGAAAGTGACTATCTTTATTATTTTAGTCATAATTGCAGATTTTATTTTTTATTTAACAACATTTGTCATATTTAACACTACTTTTGAATTATGTTCTAATATTATCCCATTTAGCATTTAACAAATCTGTGAGATTGGTGCTATTATCTTGATTTTAATATGAAACTGAAATATAGGGATATTAAGTAACTTGTCAAAACTCAGCAGCAAAGCAGAAATTCAAATTATGGGATTATTTTTGGTAAAAGGTATTGATCCCAGGAACACTTGACCACTGAGTTGCATTCCCTAGACCTTTGTATTTTATTTTTTATTTTGTGACAGGGTCTTCCTAAGGTGCTAAGGGCCTAAGTTGATGAAACTGATTTTGAATATGCAATCCTTTTACCTTAGTCTCCCAAGTAGCTGAGATTGTAGGCATGTGCCACTGCACGGGGCCAAGCTTTGGCTTTTTGACTCCTAAATATGAGCATTAATACTATATTTTTCTGCTGCTAGGATTGTGTATAAATGTTTGAATTATTCTAAAGACAGGCTTGGACCTGATTTAGCATTTTACATTTTAGCAGAAGAACTAGACATGAAATTTATTTAAAAAAAAATCTTAAATTTTGTGTCTGTGTTAGATAGCAGTATGATGCAATTCTTTTAGTTAGAAATCGAATTGTTAGGGCTGGGAATGTAACTCAGTGGTTGAGTATTTGCCTAGCCTGTTTAAAGCCCTAAGTTCAATGCCTAGCAGTTAAAACAAGCCCCAAATAATTCATTGTTAGAATTAATCATATCTCATTCCTCTATATTCATTATGGGTCTGTTTTGTTTTTCTATTTGCTTTTTCTAGTTGAAATCTATACTGTAAAGTATTATGACTTCAAAAATGCGTGTCAGGAATCTTTACTACAGTGTCTGTTCAGAGTATGCATGAATAGTGATAGAATTGGAATCAAGAGTTACACAGTAATTCTGTTGTTAGACTGCTGTGTAGTAAAATGTTAACACAATACTTGACTGGGTTGTAAGAACCAAATGAGATGATGTATGTAAAATTGCTTTATAAACTCTTGTAACATGGTATAAATGCATTAGAGAATATTATACCAATTCAATATAGATGTTTACAGTAAAGGTAGTGAACTATGGGGTATTTCACATTAATGGTGCTGTACCACTTACTTGTGTCCTGGCCAAAGACTTTAGCCATCTACAACCTAGACCACCTGAGATGAATTGGCAGGACAAATCTCAGTGTAGCATTTGCTTAAGTGTTAGAAGTATCATGTGTCATAAGTAGTTTTTATTATCCCATCCATATGTACTTCATACATATAGTTTAAAGCAATGGAAAGGCATTCTGTGAAAAAGAACCCTTTTAAACATTAGTATGAGGAGTGATGGTACTAATACTTTTTCTAAAGATCCTCAGTTTTGAAGTTGTATATTTTTGTTAAGATGCATATGATTGCTTAATATAATAATTGCATAATTTTATTTTCTTTGACAAATTACTTAATTAAAATGTACCAATTTCAAACTTTAAAATTTATCATATACTTCCAGAATGAATTGAAAATAGTATTCTACTTTGTATCTTGATATTGTGGTCAGTTGTTTTATTTCAAGTCTGTATAGCTTTTTGAGGATTTTATTTGTATGAGGTTATTGACTGAATTTGGACTTAAAATTGTTACATTTTATTATAAACAACTGTCAGAACTAAATTAATGCATTTACATTTTCTAATTGTAGTTGAAGACCAATGTTTCTCTTTGGAAGGAGCTGGAGTCAACTAAAGCTGTAATCATGGGAGAAACTGCTATTGTAGAAATAGTTACCTTTTCTCGAGGCATAATTTTAATATATTTAGTTATAGCATTTTCACCTTTTGGATACTTTTTGGCAATTCATATTGTAGCCGAAAAAGAAAAAAAGTTAAAGGAATTTTTAAAGATAATGGGACTTCATGACACTGCCTTTTGGTATGTTATTAAAAGTTTATTATTTAGTATACTTAACAGTTGTATTAAGTATCATACAGATCTTCAGAATTATTTTATTTACCCAACTTGATGAGATACTGATCCTGTTTTCTTAAAATGATTGCATTTGTCTTAGAATTTCAGAATAGTCAATAAGCTTTAGCAACTAATTTGTTTATTTTCACATAGGGGAAGAGGAATTGTGGAAAGCTTATGTTGACAACACATTTAAATTTTATTTTACATTTTGTTTTAGTTCATGAGGCATGTTCCATGTTTTTCACTCTGTATTTCATTGCACAGAAGATATGTGATCTTGGAAAGTTAGAAATTAATTGCCTGTCATGGGCCTCCCTTAGTATCATAGGATATACATGTTTAAATGATTTAAAATTTAAATGATTAAAGGATTCATATGTAATAGATGGACTTTAATTCCCCTGGGAAAATTTTAGTTATTTGAGTGAATTAAATTGGGCAATATACATATAATTTATAAAGAAACAAATGAAAAAGAAGTTTCTACAAATGAACTTTAATTTATCAGCATTTTTATGTAATGGTAGTTTTATAGACACATGCATATTTATAAATATATCTAGGTATGTTTTCCTTACTCTTCCCACTTATGTAATAAAATTTGTTTTAAGCTCATTTGGGGGGAAGGTTAATACTGTGTAAGTTGCTATCATCTATTTTACAAAATTTTATTCCACGAGGCCTAATCTAAGAAATAATTACAACACTTTATATAATGGAATTATTGCGTATAACATTTTCTTTGCTATCTTGTTACTTTAGAAACGATTAATTTTTAAGATGTGTTGGGTTATTATTTTGTGGGAAACAGTTGGATGAATTCAGGCAAATCAGTCTCAAGTACCTCAGTTTTGCCTCTGAAACAATGGATCCAGTTTTATTAATTTAACTGTCTTTTAACCATAATTCAATGATTTTTATATCCTATGTTAAATCATAATCTGCTAACTGGGAAAAATAAAGATAAAATGAGCTCTGATTTAAAGAGAAATCTTGAGTAAAAATAGTGACTGGGTTGTTCTTGTTGATAATACATTTTATAAATATAATAATTACATCATTGATTGGTAAGGAACTTTTATTATTTATAGTAACAAAATCCACTGGAGGTTTAATTATAGCACATTCCATAAAGATAATCATTATATAGACTTAGTAAACTTAAGAAAATCAGACAATGTGCCCTATTGAACTTTTGAGAGTATTAGATTTAAATGTGAATTGCTATTAATTTTTAAAGCTCTTAGGTTTTGTAAATGATATTCAGCATTTTACCTCTACATTAGAGTACATTTTTTACGTCTAATTTAACTAATACAGTATTCTTAGTTATGAATTTTAATTTTCAGTATATGAACATACATGGAAATAAATTGACTTAAGAATAAAATGGCTAAATGTGAAGTTTTGTTTCAGATGATTGTTTTAAGCATTAAAGCCTCTGCATTTGTTATAAATGTATTTGTATTCTCATTTTAGGCTTTCCTGGGTTCTTCTGTATATGAGTTTGATTTTTCTTATGTCTCTTCTCATGGCGGTCATTGCAACAGCCTCTTCATTATTCCCTCAAAGTAGCAGCATTGTGATATTTCTCCTTTTTTTCCTGTATGGATTATCATCTGTAAGTGTTTTAACTTCAAATGAAAATAACTGTTCAAAATGTTTGGTAATATAGTAAAGGCTTTTCTTTGGTTAACTTATAGTCAATTTCTCATAGCAACATATGTTATCACTAAGTTACTGATAAATTACTTAATAATAAATTATGTAGCATTATTGTACTTCCATGTTTTTAGGAAAGATACAGAATTGTCTCAGGTTTAAATTTAACTTGTTTTTATATGTTACAGTTCACATATAGTTCCTCTGATTTTATCTGTTCTAATCTTTATATAACCATGTGTGATCAAGATTGTCCAGTACTGTACTTTTTATACCTTTGTCTTCATGAAACTGTGTTTCAAGGTAGTTTGTGCTATGATTATTCAAAGATGTTTTTGTAGTTAGGTGTGGTAGTACACACCTGTAATCCCAGTGACTCAGGAGGGTGAGGCAGGAGGATTGTTAAGTTTGAGGCCAGCCTCTGCAACTTAGTGAGTCTCTGTCTCAAATTAAAAAATAAAAACAGTTGAAGATATAGCATAGTTGTAGAGTCTCTTTGGATTCATCCCTAGTACCAATAGAAGAAAACAAAAAAAGATGTTTTTATAAATATAGCTCTTTAGCAGTATTGATATTCATTTGGTATATAGGGTGAATGCTGGGTATAATGACAAGCTTTTGTTTTAAGTGGTTCCAGCTTCTACTTTGATCAGGTTATAAATTGATCTGTACCAGTTGTTAAGTATTTTGACTATCACCTCTACTTTTTAAAATGACAAGTTACAAATTCTCCTGTACTTTCATAAGTATGTCTCTAGTTTTATACCGACACTTTGTTTAAAAAATGGGTCTTATATTTAGGAGCTTGTTGATTTATTGTTTACATATTTTACATGTTTCTTTGATTTCTATAGTGTAGATATGTTCACATTTGCCTATAATACAGATAATATACAGTCTTTAATATTTGTCAAATTAAAATTTTAAAATATGTATCACTGTATGAAAATTAAATATCATAGCTTTAATAAATTAGAATTATATTTTCCAATGATAGTGTGAATGCTCCTTTCATAAGCAAATTTAATTTTGTTTTCATATCAGTGTATATGAAAGTGCATTAACTAACCTTAATATTTATATTTTATAGATATTTTTTGCTTTGATGCTGACACCCCTTTTTAAAAAATCAAAACATGTGGGAATAGTTGAATTTTTTGTCACTGTGGCTTTCGGATTTATTGGCCTTTTAATAGTCCTCATGGAAAGTTTTCCAAAATCATTAGTGTGGCTTTTAAGTCCTTTCTGTCAGTGTACTTTTTTGATTGGTATTGCACAGGTAGGTAATAATCTTGCATTCACAAATACCTTCTTTTCTCTCCAGTTCCAACCAATGTTTTATACTACTATGAACATTACATTTGATTTGCAAAATAAAATTACTTTAAAATTTCAACATGAGAAATAATATTTGAATACTTGAGTACATTTTATATCTAGTTTTATGTATATTTTCTTCAGTTTTAAGTTTTCAATTAAATGTTCTGTAAGTTCTTCGTTTTTTGCTTTGTTTACATTCCAAGAATCTATTTCAGTATAATTACTTAGAATTCATTGGTTTAAGTTCCAAGTAATTTAGATTGCTCTATTGCTACTATATATAAATGGTAGAATGCTTAGCAGAAAATTGTGCATTAAGCAGAACAAATTTGACATGAATGTAGTAGTGAAATAAAAAGGCCTAATTGATTTTATTGGCCTAGGTTTCATGTAATTGTCATTCATTTAAATAATACCTAATTTATAAATTTGATTTTTATTTATCCTTATAGGTGTAGTCAGATTCTAAGTGAAAAAAGTCTAAAAGAAATGGCTTTATATAATAGAAGATAAATTTGGTTATTGTACAAAAATATATAATTTTTTAATATAATGTATTACTCGTCTTGGGATAGAAAGTTCAGGTTTGTGAGACTAAGAAGAGAGGTATTGTTACACATTTTGAAAGTCCACTGAACTGAGGTCCCCCTTTCCTTAGGAAGGTGGAATTGTAGATTTATGTTTTAGTTGTGGGTGGCAGCGCCCCTGCATAAATGCGACCTCATCTTCCAATACATTTCTCTTTCTACTCTGTCTCATATATCTGCTAGAATACTTTAATAATTGTATTGGTTAATCAAAATACCTTTTCTCTTTTCAGTATTAGATTCCTTAATTTTATCTTCCGATGCTTAATTTATTTGACTTTTGGGGGAAATAACTCTTTTGTTTGCCCTGGTTACATCACCCTTCACTTTTCTTTCATTTGGTAGTCATTACTTGAGAATTTGTTGTCTCAGGAGCTGATAGATCCAAGTTTACAAAGCACAGCATTAAAAACATAATTGATAGCATTGTTGTGATGAATTTATATTTTGGTGAAATCTCATTTTCCTTATAAATTCTTATTACTAATTTAGTCTGTAAAAAGGCCAAGTTTGGTTATTGTTACTTTGGATATAATGAGTGGTGCTGAGTAGTGTTAGCTTTTACTTGTTTTTGTCATGTTTTAATAATAAAGTTGGTATTTCTGTTTTTAGGTCATGCATTTAGAAGATTTTCATGAAGGTGCTTTATTTTCTAATTTGACTGAAGGCCCATATCCTCTAATTATTACTCTTATCATGCTAGCACTTAATAGTACATTCTATGTCCTTCTGGCTGTGTATCTTGATCAAGTCATTCCAGGTATGAGTTTATTATTGGATTTTACTTTCAAGATATTTAGTGGGTTTTTTTTTTCCTTTTTTGCTGACAGAGGGTCAACCTGTCTTATATGGTGACTGCTAGCCCCATGTGGCTTTTAAAATTAAAATTAGGTGAATTAATAATTCATTTCCTGTTTTTATAATTTTGAAATCTTTTCAGAAATAACATAATTTTTTTTTAATTTTTGTTTTTCAGGGGAATTTGGCTTACGGAGATCATCTTTGTATTTTCTAAAACCATCATATTGGTCAAAGAGCAAGAGAAATTATAAGGAGTTGTCAGAGGGCAACGTTAATGGGAATATTAGTTTTAGTGAAATTGTTGAGCCTGTTTCTTCAGAATTTATAGGCAAAGAAGCCATAAGGTATGATTCACTCTTTGGCAGTTTAGGTGTAAATTGCCGATGGAAGCTGCCAGACTGAAATCCTAAGTATGTTTTTATATGCGGTATCTTGGATTTGGTAGACATTTATGATTTTAAAGCATAGTGTTAATAAGAGCTGCTTTTCTTTTTAGTTTTTATTTGCTTTATAGCCATGTAGAATGAAGTTATTGCTAGATTTGGATTTTTATATTTCAGTGGAAAGGTTTATGTTACCAGAGATTGAACCCAGGGATGCTTAACCACTGAGCCACATCCCCAGCCCTTTTTAATATTTTATTTAGAGTCAGGGTCTTGCTGAGTTGCTTAGGGCCTCACTAAGTTGCTGAGGTTGGCTTTGAACTTATGATCTTCTCTCCTCAGCTTCCTGAGCTGCTGGGATTACTGGTGTTTACTATCGCACCCTGTTATTGGAAAGTTTTAAAAGCAATAAAACTCAGTGTTTAAAAACTTTTCCCATTATGTACTCTAAAACAGTAGAAATTCTATAATTTGATTTATGTTACATTGTCTAATGTAACATTAAATTGTTACCTGTTCATAGACCTTCAGTGTTCTATGACATGATCAAAGATAGGATATTATTTTTATTTAATAACCAAAGAAATTCATTATTGGACTTGTCATGTCAGTCAAATTTATTTTTTTTTTAAATAAGGAGAAAGAAAACAAGTTACAAATTGAAAAAAAAAATGAAGTAAAATATACTTCTTTAATTTTAAGAAACACGTATAAAAACAGTGTTAAAATACTTAAGATGGTGGGTCAGTGGTCAGCCTTTTCAAAGGTGAAATTTAAACTGATTTTAAAAACATTAATTCTTGAGGGGCTGGGGTTGTGGCTCAATGGTAGAGCATTTGCCCAGCATGTGTGAGGCACTGGGTTTGATTCTCAGCACCACATATCAATAAATAAAATAAAGATCCATTGACAACTAAAAAATATTTTTAAAAAACATTAATTCTTGAAACAATTATGTATGAATGTTTTGAATGGAGTAAGACAATCACATTTATAGACAGTTTGATACAAGTGCTTGCATGAAATGGCATCTGGTTTATCCTACTTAATTAAAGTGACACATATTTAACCAGAGATGAAAAGCAATGCATAAATTGCTTGAATCAGATGTTTCACTTAATTTTAGATGTTGACTTAGCATAAAAACTTAATCATTTTTAAAAATAGAGACAAGTGCTGTACTTTTGTAGCTTCTTTAAAATAATTTTATAGTTGCCAGCTTTTTTTTGACTCATTGTTTTAGTAGAAAGGTATGTATTACTATTATTCCTACTAAATATGACTGCCTTTGTATTTCCTTTTCAAATTTTGGCACAAAAATGCCAATTCTTCTGGATACATGAACATAAAGTATTCCTGCAGGCCAAAAAGTATTGCAAAATTTAAATAATTATTATCTAAATATGGAGATATATAAATACATTGTATTGCTAGAGATATATATCCAGTTTAATTTTCTTTTCTTTTTGGTACCTGGGGTCCCTAACTACTGAGCCACATCCCCAGCCCTTTTGTTTATTTATCTTTTTATTTTTAGACTGGGTGTCACTAAGTTGCTGATGCTGACCTCCAACTTCTAATCCTCCTGCCTCAGCCTCCCAATTCATTGGAATTACAGACATGCACCACTTTGTCCAGCCTAATTCACATTTCATAAAGTACATTTTAAAATAAGACAGCATTGGTAGGAATATTATATATGTAAACACAGATACTTATAAGTTTTTAAATATTTTTAATATAAAATATGTTTTTCAGAATAAGTGGTATTCAGAAGACATACAGAAAGAAAAGTGAAAATGTGGAGGCTCTGAGAAGTAAGTAGCTTTTCTAGTATTTGGTCAATGGAAGTTAAAAATCTTTTCTTTGAAGATACTATTAAGGGAATGAATAAACAAACCATAGACCTGGAATAAATAATTTGTAAATCATATTTCTAATGAAGAGGTTTTATCCAGATTTTCAAAGACTCAAGACTCAAGACTCAAAAAGAAGAAAGCAGGCAACCTAGTTAATAGATTGAGAGAATATTTGAACAGACTTTTTGCCAGTGAAGAAAAAGAATAATAAATAAGCATATAGAAATGATGTCCAGTATCATTACTCTTTAGAACTATGCATATTAAATCACAATGAGATTATCACATAACTATTTTTTTTAAAGAGAGAGAGAGAATTTTTTAATATTAATTTTTTAGTTTTCGGTGGACACAACATCTTTATTTTATTTTTATGTGGTGCTGAGGATCAAACCCAGCGCTCCGCGCATGCCAGGTGAGCACGCTACCGCTTGAGCCACATCCCCAGCCCCACATAACTATTAAAATGATTAAAGTTAAAAAGACTGATAATATCATGTATGGCTAAGGATATGGAAGAACTGAAACTCTCAAACACTGCTAGATGGAATATAAAGTTGTAAAACTAGTTTGAAAAATAGTTTGTCAGTTTGGTGAAAAGTTAAACATAGTCATTCCACTTCTAGATAGTTAGCCAAAAGAAATGAAAGCATATGTCTATAGAAATGCTTACACATTAATGTTCATTGCAAATTGATTTGTAATAACCAAAAATTAGGTATAACCCAAATGTTTGTCAGCAGATGACTGAATAAACCAAATGTAGTATATTCATATAATAAAGTACTGTTAAGCAATAAAAAGGAATGGACTGTTAATACAGGCTACAACATTGATGAACCTCAAAATATGTACATTAAGTGAAAGAAGCCAGACATACAGAGCATATGGTATATAATTCCACTTATACAAAGTTATAGAAAAACAATCTACAGTGAAAGAAAAGCAAATCAGTGGTTGCTGGAGATGAGTAGAAGTGGGTGGAAAGAGGCAGAGGAGAAGACGTGTTAAAGAAGGTCTCAGACTTTTGTGGGAGATCGATATATTCAATATCTTGGTAATGGTGATAGCTTAGCAAAATTTGCCATTTTTTACATATGCAGTTTATTGTATATCAACGATATCTTAATGCTGTTTTACAAAATTAAGTCAGATAATAACACATGTGTATTTTAGCTTCTGAACTCTATTTTCTTCCACTGACTTATATTTATCTATCCCTTTTTCCACATTGTTTTAACTGCTGTAGCCTTATGTTTGGTCTTGATAACTTTTAATATCGTATCTTGCGTTCTTTACATTTCCATGTAAATTTTAAAAGCAGCTTATGAATTTCCACTACTGTGTCTGTTTTAATGAATTTGTTTTCAAGGAATTCAATGATTTTATTTAAATTGACAAAGTTGGTTGTTAGAGGTTGTTTTTAATAATCTTTAAAAAAAACTTTCTAATTCCTGTGGAATCTGTAATCATAATCCCTTTTTCATTGTATATTTTGTCATTTTAAATTTTTTTTGCAGTGTGCTTATTAATTTTTTTGTCATTTTTAATTTTCTTGCAGTGTGCTTAATAATTTTATTAATCTTTTCTAGGAGTCAGTTTTTGGTTTTGTTGGTTTGCTGAATCATAATTTGCTTTTCATTTTATTGATTTATATTCTTGATTATTTTTTATTATGGCTTTCTTTATGTTTAATTTTTTCTCCTTTTATTCTTTTAGGTATACATGACAGTAGAGTGTATTTTGACATATTATATATATGGAGTATAACTTATTCTGATTAGGATATCATTCTTATGATTGTACATGATGTGAAGTTCACTGGTGGTGTGTTCATGTATGCACATAGGAAAATTATATTAGATTCATTCCGTTGTCTTTCCTATTCCCATCCCCCCTTCCCTTCATTCCCCTTTGTCTAATCCACTGAACTTCTGTTCTTCCCCTCCTACCCTTGTTGTGTGTTGGCATTGCATAACAAAGAGAACATTTGGCCTTCGGTGCCACACCAGTGGCCAATATAGCAGGCCAATATAGCAGGTTCCCGTGAGGGTGAAGAGTGATAAGAAAGATAAAGACTACAGTCTCAGATTTTGAAGATAACAGGGGTCAGGGGGAGCTCAGCTCTCAGATGGAGAAGCAGGTCTAAAGAATTATGCCAGCAATCTTTATTTATATATGTCTCATTATCAGATTAAAGACTATGTAAGCATTTTTCTTTGTATTCAGGAAAGTTACAGTTAACAACATTATGCAGTTTATTCCACAGTTACATCCTACAATTGTAATGAGCAATGTTAGGAGCTTTGTGGAGGTCTCAATGAAGTCCATTGTTTAATGTTGCTCTTATGAGGGTAGGTTCAGGAGCAGCGGAGCTGGTGAAATATTGTGGTCCTCTAGCAAGAAAGTTTCTTTATTCCCAGGAGCTGTGTGCCTGAGATCAAGGTCGAGGCTTATAGGACTCTAGCACAGAGCCTCCTCATGGGGGCATTACCACAGCAGCTAGGCATCCTGCACCTTTGCACAGAAACTTTCCCAGACACCAGGCATGCCGCAACCGTGAAGTCATCAAAGACCCCAATGTCAGACACTGTTCTTCCATTCTCTATCACTGCTCTCCACATTTTGGTATTTTGGGAATTGGCTTATTTCACTTAGCATGATAGTTTCCAAATCTATCCATTTACCAGCAAATGTCATTAAGTCTGTCATATATATATATATATATATATATATATATATATATATATATGGAATACTACTAAGTATATATATATATATGCCATATATATAAGTATATAAGTATATATATATATATTAGTATATATATATGCGCCATATATGTAAGTATATATAAGTATATATATCTAAGTATATATAAGTATATACACACATATATATATATATATATATATCACATTTTTTTCATCCATTCATCTGTTGAAGAGCACCTATATTGGTTCCATAGCTTAGCTATTGTGAATTGAGCCGCTATAAACATTAATGTGGCTATGTCACTGTAGTATGCTGATTTTAAGTCCTTTGGGTATAAATGTTCAAATGGTGGTTCCATTCCAAGTTTTCTGAGGAGTCTCCATACTGCTTTCCAGAGTGGTTACACCAATTTGCAGCCCCACCAGCAATGTGTAAGTGTGCCTTTTCCTCCACATCCTCATCAACATTTGTTATTACTTGTATTCTTCTTAATTGCTATTCTGACTGGAGTGAGATGGAATCTCAGCATAGTTTTAATAATTTGTTTTGCTACTTCTAGTTTCTTAACATGCAGTCAGTTACCTACTTATGCATTTTAACTACCCCAAAGTTTAAAGGTTTAGGCAGCCACTATTTTGCTATACCTTAAGGAGTCTCTGATTTGGCTGACAAGTTCTTTGTGGCCCGGATAGTGGTTTCATATTAGCCTTAGTGGCTGTAGGTGGGTTTATATGCCTTTTTTCCCCATAATCTCTCATCCTTTAACAGGTTAGCTGCACCAGAAGCACTGGAAAATTTTTTATTATTTTATTTCTCACTGTCCCTGTTTGCTTCTTAGTTATACATCTTTTTTTTTAAATGATTACATAACATGTTAGATATCTTTGACTTATAAATTAATGCTTTACTTTTCTCCAAATTAGGCCACAACTGTATTTTTATCTTTGTTCCAACTTATTTAATATTGTTTTCATATATTTTTATACTTAAATATATTTAAAACAAAAACAATACTATTTTTTACAAGACAATTCATTTAGATTTACTTACATTTACCATATCATTTATCTTCATTATTTTTTGCAGCTGATCTTCTAATTTTTCTTCTGCATGAAGACATTTTTAATATTTCCTTTAATATGGATGTGCCAGTGATACAATGTCTAAATTTTTGTTTGAAATAATCTTCTATTCACTTTCAATTTTAAAGGATATATCTGTGAATATATAATTTTAAGCTTGACAGTTACTTTCATTCAGCATGTTTAATACAATTTTGACATCTTCTGGTTTGTATTGTTTTGATTATGAAGAGAGCTATCAGTTTTATTATTACTCTGTTGTTGGTATGTACATTTTTCCCAGTCCAAACATGGCTTTCAGTTTTTCATTGTTGTTGTTTATCGTTTGTTTTTTTATATTTAGTCTTCTTTGGTTTTATAGTGTCTCTTGAGTCAGGACTTGATAGCTTGTTTTAGAAAATTCTTAGCCACTTCTTTCCCAATATTCTGTTCTATTTTATCTCTGACTTTAGGATTATCAGTACATGTAACAGCTTCTTATTTATTCCATTTCTTTTATTCTCCAATCTAATTTGCTTACTCTTTTTCTTTGTGCTTTAGATATATTTTCTGATTTTTGTCATTCACTAAATTTTTCTTTAGTTGGGTCTACTCTCACGATAAATTGTCTTTCAAAAATTTTATGTTTTTTTTTCAAAAATTTTCTGGTTCTTATCTTTCTGTGTGTGTGTGTGTATGTGTGTGTGTGTGCGTGCATGCACTGTAGTTTCTAGTCTTTTCTGACATTCTCTTGTAAACATGATAGCATAGTTATTTTAAAATCTTTGTAATATTACACCAATATCTGTACCTCCAGTAGGTCTACTTCTATTGCTTGCCTATTTTATTGGATTTTTGCCTCATCTTGAATTCTGGTTATTTTTGACTGAATGCTACACATGGCATTTGGATAATTGTAGGTACCCAGATAATTTAATATTTGTGTGATGTGATCCTCCTTTGGAGAGTGTTTATCTTTGCTTCTGGCCTGCAGCTTTGTAGATACCAGAAACTTCATTTTATCTTCTCCAGTCAGGGCTAAAATGACTTGAAGCCTGGTGTTTGTCTCTGTGATGACTGGAGTGCTTCTCATTTACCCTTTTACCTAAGTTTAGTCCTTTGAGGTCCCAACCAGAAGCCTCAGAGGTTTTCTGAAGTCTCTCTCATGCTTGGCATTCCAGAGTTCCACTCTTTGTTGCCTCAGTTCTGTGTCTTCAAAACGCTGGTCAGCCTGTTACCTACTAGAATTGGCAGTTATTTTAGCCTTGCTCTTTCCTCATATCTTTACCCCTCAGTTTTTTATGCTCTAGCTCTCCAAGGCCTTCAAACAGATGTTTTTTTAATACTTTGGTCAGCTTTCCTTTTCTTAGAAAGATAATTGGTTTAAACTGTCTACTTTGCCATTCCTGGGAGCAATGATTCAGGTAGACAGCTTTATCCTTCAAGCAATTTGGATTAACAATATAAATTGTACTAATACGTGATACTGAATTTTCATATTACTGAGTATAGGGGAGAATCCAAAGATGGGGACCCTTATTACATCTTTGTCTGGGAATAAGTAAAGGCTTTGCTCTGTAGTGGAGCCTGATTCCAGTCCTTCATATATAGTGAGACATGGCAGATGATTCCTAACTATTTTTCTCTGATCCTAGATTGAAGGGAATTGTGTGATGTATCTACTCAAAAGTTTTTGTGCCAGTAGGTATGTGGCTCTAACTCCGGCCTTTTTGCCTAGGGATTGAGCCCTAATAATAGTACTTTAATACTCCATAGCATATAAATTGACATCTTAGTAAATTTGTTAAAAATAAAACTATTATCTGTCCTAAAAAATGAATTTCATTCCTTATAATCAAAGTATTACAGTTTTATATGTATTAACTAAAGAGAAGATTATAGTGTTTGTCCTATAAACCATTTGGGCCTCACTGATCTCTCTCTCATATCAGAACTCCATGAAGGGAAGTAAGTGAGTTCCAAGTGCTAGTGTATTTTGAAACCCAAGAATGTCTGGGGGAAACTCAACCATTGGCTGGGATGCGCACCATAATGTCTCTAAAGGGAACTCAGTATTCATTCTGAGTTACAAAGTTAGAGTTACTCAGGTAAAGGACATAGGAGCCTACTGTCTTCAGTATTCAGAGTGACAAATTCTAAACTAGTGTGTGGGTTATTGTGGTGCTGGAGGAATAACTGTTTAAAACACTCACTACCTAACTGAGGGAGAGAAGGGAATCTTCCAAAACAGAGGTACTGAACCCTGTAAACATAGTGATTATGCCTCTATGCTCAGCTCATGTATAGTTTTCTTCCTAATTTAATATGCACTATGATTTCTGAGGATTTGTAACTGTATCACAATACCTCATTGACTTACTACTTTTTTTCTTTTTCTTACACAAGAAGATGGTCAGATAATGGACCTTGTATTTATCTGGATAATAGAACTCATCTAGGTTTATTTATATATAAACATAATATTAACCTGACTTTAATTTTCTATGAAGTAATTATAATACCTCAATAGGATATTTTATTAAGCTGTTTCAATTTGAATTAATGTGTATACACAACATGTATGTGTGTGTGTATGTGTGTGTGTGTATGTAGCTTATCAGTGTCTCTTTCTGCTCCGCTGAGGGAAATCATATTCATGGTCTTGTGGTGAGTTTCTTACCACATCCTCAGTTCCTACACTGTACTTTCAGATACAATGTATTTTGTCTGCTGTTTCCCTTCCTTTTTAAGTTGGGTTACTGATTTGGATATGAGCTCTTTTTCTCTTTGTTCTGTGTTTCAGCCTTATTCGCTGGCCGACGCGTTTCTGCTTCATCGTTTTAGATCCCCATCCTTCTTTTCCTGCAGTCATCTATACCTCCTCACAGCGATACCTGTTCATTAAATTGAACCTTTTAAGTTTTAATTAGTCACTTCTGTACTTTTGGTTAATTTCTAGTGTTTTTTTTTTTTTCTGCCAGTGTATTTAACATGTATATAAATACCTCTAGGGATAAATTTTTGTTTCATTCCCTTGGGAATTTTTAAAAGTCAGTATACAAAAAAACTCTCAATATTTGTGTTCACCCTAAGTATCACTGTATATAACAAAATAATGTTTGTTTTTATTTACTTTTCTTACTGTTTATACCCTTGATTATAACAAAGAAGCAGTTTAACTTACTGTAAAATATGCTGGTAATTTTAAATATGTCTTTATTGCCTTATTATAAGATTGTTCAAGTAT
Source organism: Marmota marmota marmota (assembly GCF_001458135.2). Taxonomy (NCBI): domain Eukaryota; kingdom Metazoa; phylum Chordata; class Mammalia; order Rodentia; family Sciuridae; genus Marmota; species Marmota marmota. The sequence continues at coordinate 2,884,569 of NW_025999894.1, read as the reverse complement.
TATGAATTACCTTGTATAGTTGAACAGAAATAAAAATCACATTTGAGTCTTCTTTCTTCTTAACCTAGATTTGTCCTTTGACATCTATGAAGGTCAGATTACTGCACTTCTTGGCCACAGTGGAACAGGAAAGAGTACCTTGATGAATATTCTCTGTGGATTATGCCCCCCTTCTGATGGTGAGAGTTTTCTAATTTTAAAAAAGTTTCTTACTTCATTGTATTTAACCAAGATATCACAATATACTGTAATTATTTACCCTTTAAGTGATTTAGGACCCACTTTTGTGTAGGTGTTTTCTCTTTTTCTTTATAACATACATTTGTTTTTCAATAGAAATTATAAATGAGTCCATGTTTAATAAAGTCAAAAGGATCTAATTTTGTACCTATTTTTATCACATTTATAGGTATATACATGTATATTCTTTATTTTTAAGGGAGGATAAATTCATAACTAACTGAAATTTAAGTCAGATCTATAGACTGATTCAGGTTGAGAAAATAAACACAAATTTCTAAATATATAGTAACAGTTCATAAGGAAATAATGATAAATATCAATGTCATCTTCTAAAATAAAAAATTTAAGAGCAGTACTTCAAAGGTATAGTTTTGATCTGTGAATGTGAGATTGGCATGTAGCAGTGGGAATTCAATATGGAAGCACCATGTTTCCACAGTAACCAGATAGCTTGGCAGTGAAATGCACATATTACTTTACAGAATGGCCAAAGTATGTTTAATCTATAAATCTTTTAAATGTAGTGTAACTTTTATAGTTAGTTTGGTTTTATTTTTATTCTTAATTGTACAACTTTTCAATGTTAGTCATAATATCTTACATTCATTTAAGGATACATGATTTTTGTTACAGTTCTCCATACATCATCACATTAATTTAGCAGTTCTTAAGTGGGATATGTTAGTATTCAGTTTATAGAGGGAAAAAAAACTGGGATTCAGAGACATTAAATAATTTGTTCAAGACCACACAGTAGTATAAAACTTTTAGTTCTTTGATCTTTTCACTATTGCATTATATCTGGAATACATAATATCTGAAAATGAAGGAAAATTATTACTAGAATATAACTAGTGCACCAGTAGATATGTGTATTTTGTGTTCAGCTTATAGTTCCTTATACTTTCGACTATGTAATATGACCTGCAAGTGAAGGCAAATATAAGTGGAAGCATATTACAGTAATATGGAAATGAGGGTGTGGTGTATCTTGCAAATTTATACTTGTTCTTATCTATTGAGACCACATACCTAAGTTATTAGGATATATCAAAGCATATGCATTTTTAATACTTCTTTTTTTAAGATAAATTTAAATATATATTTTGCTTTTAGGGTTTGCATCTATATATGGACACAGAGTCTCAGAAATAGATGAAATGTTTGAAGCAAGAAAAATGATTGGCATTTGTCCACAGTTAGATATACACTTTGATGTTTTGACAGTTGAAGAAAATTTATCTATCTTGGCTTCAATCAAAGGAATACCAGCCAACAATATAATACAAGAAGTATGTTATATTATTCACGTATAAATATTCATTATGTTTTCTGTAAATTAATAACCTTTTATAATAACTGATGCAATAAACTCATGTTTGTGAATCTAAATATAAAACCTGTTCTGAAAAAAAATATTCTAAGCTAGTAGACAAAGTTATTAGAAAGAATTAGACATAATTTGGAGTAAATGTTTTAATACGTGTAAAATAGTCCTGTTTCATTTCGAGGACACTTGTTTCTCTTTTCCCCTCATCTCTGTGCCTCTCTTCCCTTTTCTTCTCCACATTCATATCTCCAACCCCCACATACCCAGCACCTTTGCACTGATCTCTTCTTTTTCCTTTCCCATTACCCAGGAATGCGCAAAAGTAAAACCAGATCATTTCTTCAAGAATCATCTTACTTGTTGTTTTCAAAATTGTAAACAAAATTCCACAATAAATATTTTAAATGTCGATGTTAGAATTATTTAAAAACATATTACTCAAATATTTAATAATTTAAAAAATAGTACTTCAAAACTTAAAATACAGACTAACGTTAATAATTATTTAAATGATGTGATTTTAAAAATAACATTATTTATACTGTATTTTCACAGGTGCAAAAGGTTTTACTAGATTTAGACATGCAGCCTATCAAAGATAACCCAGCTAAAAAACTAAGTGGTGGCCAAAAAAGAAAATTGTCTTTAGGAATTGCTGTTCTTGGGAATCCAAAGGTAAATAAATATTAGTTTCACAAATGTGATTGCTTTAAATTATGTTAGATAAAAAGCAGGTTGTAGAAAGATATATCTTATGTAAAGTTTAAACACACCCAAAATACTGTGCATTGTCATGGGTTTATGAGAATGATATTAAGTATCATTATACTGGAGAATAGAACAGACTCCATTAATGTTTGGAGTATTTTATTTTTTTAAAAAAGAACTGTCTGGGTATAGTGGCTCATGCCTTTGGTCCTAGTTACTTAAGAAACTAAGACAGGACAATCACTTAGCCCATAAGTTCACTAACCTCCGCAATAGAATGAGACTCAATATCTAAAAAAAAAACCAAAAAACTGAATATGGCTAAAATAGTATTTGTTAAACTTGAATTGTAGCTATTAAAATTTTGTTGTGTTATTTATTATTGCTTTTATTATACATTTCTAAGTGTTCATAATAAAATAGGAAAAAATCAAGGGAGTAGGTTAGTTTGTCACTATACTGCTACTTTGATTTTGCATGTGTTTGTTTTGTGCTATTTTTTGTCATACTTTTCTAAAAAGTAATTGTTATGTCTACAAATTTAATTATTAAGTATAATAGCAGTATAACTTAATTTTTGTTTGGTTTACCTGATTGTTACAGTAATGTTTTAAATATTATAGACACTAGTCTTTTGTGTCAAGGAAAGTATTTATCATAATTTTTTAAGATTTCACAAACCCAAAGATGAGTGAAAAACTAATTGAAAACAACTTGAAAATGAGAACTGTTTGATTGTCTACATAAATTTTAAATATTTTAGTTTCTTGCTCTTCCGCATCTCTGTCATTTAGATACTATTGCTGGATGAACCAACAGCTGGAATGGACCCTTGTTCCCGTCATATTGTTTGGAATCTTTTAAAATACAGAAAAGCCAATCGGGTGACAGTGTTTAGTACTCACTTCATGGATGAAGCTGACATTCTTGCTGGTGAGTTTTTGCTTTATTTTTAAAAGATAAGGTCATGGATCAAAAGAGAGATAGACATAAAAACCCTAAATCCTGAGGAATAAATAGAGAAGCTATAATGTGGTTGTGTACATTCTATTCAAAAAAGTTTTTAAAACTTTAAGAACTATATTTCTGTGTTGGATGTTCCTCAGACCACTCAGTTCAGTGATTTTCTAGGATAACTCACAGGACTCAGCATATAGTCATATTCAGGGCTATAATTTACTATAGCAAAAAAATAAAAAGTGAAATCAGCAAAGAATAAATTACATGGGGCCAAGTCTGGAGGAAACCAGGCATAGTCCCTTCCCATGGAGTCACACAGTATGCATTGAGTGGTAGCCACTCATGTGAAAAATTGTCTTGAATTTTTTTTTGTTGTTGTTGTTTGTTTGTTTTGGAGGGGTACTAGAAATTGAACCTAGGATTGTTTTATGAATGAGCCACATCCCCAGCGCCTTTTTATTTTTTAATTTGAGATAGGATCTTGCAAAGTTGCTAAGGCTGGCCTTGAACTTGTGATCCTTCTGCCTCTCATGTGATTTATTATTGCCGCAGTCCGGCTGCAGCAAAATAACCAGGGGGTGACGAACAACTTGTGAACGTTGATACAGCAGGAGTGGGAGCCATTTATTGCAGGACAGGAGCAGTATTTATACATTCCACACAGCTTATCTAATTAACATAAATTAGATACATCAGTCAACCAATCAGGAATCTCCACACTTAATGGCTTGTTTTTGTTACTTCTCAAATCGCTCCCTCTGGCATTTTACCAGGCACCATCCAGACTTGTTTACGAACTCTAACATTCCCCTGGCAAAATGCCAGGTGTTATTTTGACTTGTTTACAGACTCTAATATTTCCCCCTTTTGTTGAATTTAAATAACGACCATAGTGGTTTTTACAGAAACACCATAAATAACCTGCCACAAACAGAAAGGGAGGATACAAAATGCCACAATACCAAGCCAATTGATGGCTCCATGCAAGAAGCCCTTGGAAAAATTATACCAGCAATGACACTGTTAGCAAAGATACCGAGTTACAATTTGTTATAGATTACAGTTTGTTGTCTCAGTCCAGGTAAAGCAGTGTCTCAATAGATTAACTCATAGTCCAGGTAAGTTCTGCAGGCAACTAGCTTGATCTGAAGTTTCGTCTGGTTTTCAGCAACACTAGAAATTCTTCCACCTTGGTCTTTACCAGCACTGGGACGAAGGCAGGAACTCCGGATGGCTAAAGAAAATCCTGTAGCATTCTACTAAGAAAACAACCTTCTGAACAATTTAGTACATTATCTCAAGGTTTTTTTGCATTTGAAATAAGCATTAATAGTGCTCATTACTCATCAGCTTCCAGGTGTGGGAGAACCATTGTAGCTTAGTTATTGGCATTGAAAATGACCAAACATCAGGGACACCAGTAGCGTCTTCTGCTGGCTGTAGTGCCTGGGCAGCCCCAGATGGCCCTGGGGAGTGTCCCGGACTCAAACTGCTACTGGGCACAGGGAGCAAGAGCCTGCGAGACTGTGCCTCCAGGTCAGGTCTAGATTTGGGCTCGCGGCAGTGGAAGAGCCAGCTCCCCGGCCAGGAGGCGGGGAAGGGCCAGTCGCCGCCGCCTCTTGGAAAATCCTTGCTGCGCTGTGACCGGCTTGCACACTCGGCAGCCGCCTCTCCGCTTCACGCACCCTCCGGTAACGAAAAGTATTTAGTAATAGCCTTTTGCTGCAACTTTTTTCCTGATAATCCTTCTTCTTCTGAACTTTCTTTTTCTTTCTGACTAGAGTTCCTGGGCTCTTATCAACACATGCCCTAACTATTCTTGGTTCCACTGGGGTGCCTTCTTCCCTTAGTAATTTACTTCTCATCCCTTCCATATTTTCATCAAAAAGACAATACAATATACTTAGACAAAACAAGACACAAACATACTGTATCAATCTTCTCCATTTTCTCAAAATGACCATTTTTCCTCTCGCCCTATCTGCCTAGGGACGAGCAGATTTGCTCCCGTCCTATCTATGAATGGGCAGCTTTTTTTTCGTCACTTACCCCCGAGTGTCCCGGGGCTCCCCGTACGGGCCACCATCTGCCGCAGCCCGGCTGGCTGGGCAAAATAACCAGGGGGTGACGAATAACTTGTGTACGTTGATACAGCAGGAGTAGGAGCCGTTTATTTCAGGACAGGAGCAGTATTTATACATTCCACAGAGCTTATCTAATTAGCGTAAACTAGATACATCAGTCAACCAATAAGGAATCTCCACACTTAATGGCTCGCTTTTGTTACTTCTCAAACCACTCCCTCTGGCATTTTGCCAGGCACCATCCAGACTTGTTTAGGAACTCTAACATTCCCCTGGCAAAATGCCAGGTGTTATTTTGACTTGTTTACTTATTATAGTAAACATACTGGCTTAGCATATCATTTTTAATATCTATGATAAGATTCAGGAGTTTGAAATTCGAAAGCAACCTCTTTCAGCTTGCATCATCAAATAAATTAGATGTTATTCATCTCTTCAACAGTATCTTTTTCTTTAAAATGTCTAACAAACTAATAGTTTGTTTTTGGTACTGCTGTTGCTTTTTTTGTGCATTTGGTTATAAAGGAAACCCATGAAAATTCCTATATTAGCAAGCCTTTGAGAAAGAGTCTGATCTATTTGGACTACTCTAAAGTGTACCCTGGAGTCTGACTGCTTGGGTGCAGCTACTGGCTTTGTTATGGAATAGTTATGTGAAATGTGTAAGCAATGTATTTTCTTACTGCCTCTATTTTCATCTGAAAAATAGGTGATAATAATCTAGTACCCTCTTCATAGGTGGTGGTTATGATTAATGAGGTAATACTTGGGTGTCTCTCATAATAATCTATAATATATAAATGCCAACTATTAATCCTGTTATTAACTTAGTAATTGAAATATAAATCTCTATTTGCAGATAGGAAAGCTGTCATATCACAGGGAATGCTGAAATGTGTTGGTTCTTCAATTTTCCTTAAAAGTAAATGGGGGATTGGCTACCGCCTCAGGTACCATTCATTCTTTATTGACATTACTATTTATATTTGCTCTTCATCTACTGTTATTATTTTTAGGGATTGCCATAGTGTGCCTTAACTATCTTTTATAAGACTAAATTTAAAGTCTTCAGATTTTATTTTTGGCTGTTTATTGAACAACCATAAAAACTGTGACTTTTGGTTTTCTAGCATGTACATAGACAGATATTGTGCCACAGAGTCTCTTACTTCATTGGTTAGACAGCATATCCCTGGTGCTACTTTACTACAACAGAATGACCAACAGCTTATGTTCAGCTTGCCTTTCAAAGACATGGACAAATTTTCAGGTATTTCTCTCAGTTTCTTGCTTGTTGAACAGAGATTTTGTATTGGGAATAGTTTTTTCCTGATTTCCTGTTTTTATTTAATTATTTGTATAATATTTCCATGTTCCCAGGTAGCCAAAGTTATATTGTTTTTGAAATCATGAAATACTACATGTTAATTTATGTGCGCTTGCTCATATGTATGTGTTTTACAAACTGTATGTGGGAAACCATAACTAATGTTAATTTAAAATACTTAATGTAAGAAAAATATAAAAATAATTATATTTACTTTATTGTCAAGAAAAAAATGAATTGCTCAAAGTTTGCTTATTTGCTTCCTGGGTGGGAGTAAGGCATATGTGCATGTATGTGCATGGTGTGTATGTGGATTTCTTTGTATATGTTCTCAAATCATTTTCTAATTTCATAATGAATGATATGGTAATTATTTTAATGAAGTATTAACATTATAATTATTTTAATTTAGGCATTATTTTTCAACTTTATAATAAAGAACTTAAACTCAGTCTTCTTATTCTGTTTAAGAGACATTTTTATGGTCAAAAGTATCTTACTGATATAGGTATGTTATACAAAATTCCCATAGTATTCATTTCATAATTAGAAAAAACATTTTCTATAATAGTTTGATTTCTTTTAAAACCAAAATAAATCACTAATTAACTTTATTGATGAAAATGTGCCAGTTTAGTGTGTTTTGCATAACAACCTGTCCTTTTAAACCTATTTCCTATTCTTTAATAACATTTATATAGAGCTTGTCTGTGTCAGATGTCAATCTGTGCCTTTTACAATCTGTTTAGTCATCCCGATATTTTAAGAAGTTCATGAGATTAATACTGCTGTTGCTTCCATTTCACAAACAAGGAAACTGAAGCACAGAGAGATTTATTGAACTTGCCCAGAGTAACCCAGATGGAAAGTGGTGGAGCTTATTTATAAACCCAAGGCTGACTGGTTCCAGGACTCATGTCTTTCACTTTGTTGCCTCTCGATTTTCTTTAATAAATTATCACACCATTTCAAAAGTCTCTTCTGGGAACTCCAAGGGGATGGACTAGAAGACCTCTTGAGGCACTTTATGCAGTCAACCCTTTTTTCTAATAATACTAAGGTGATATTTTCCTTTTTGACCCTCAGATTCTCCTGTATAGTGTTTTGCAGAGACATTGTGACGTGTGCTATCATAGAAGATTGAATGTAAAAACATATAAGAACCCATCTGCTTCTGCTATGACATACATTTAAGGGAGAAGACAATGTCCTCTTTTCACTGATCTTTTTTCCTGAAAAAATAGTTTGTTTGTTTTTTTAGAGAGAGAAATTCTTAATATTTATTTTCAGTTTTCAGTGGACACAACATCTTTATTTTATTTTTATGTGGTGCTGAGGATTGAACCCAGTACCCCGCGCATGTCAGGCGAGCATGTTACCTACCGCTTGAGCCACATTCCCAACCCAAAATAGTTTTTAAAATAAAATTATATTAGCATATAATTTTTTCTTATTTTATTATAATGAATATTTAAATTATTTGTTTTTATATATATTGTTTCAATTTTAATATAGTTAACATTCTCAATTTTAAGTAGTATAAAATAATTCTTTGTTTTAACTTATGGTAAGTATCTAATGCCTGTAGCCCATAAACAAAATTTCTTTGAGGTCTATAGCAATTTAAGTGTCCTGACACCCAAAAGTTTGAGAACTGCTGTGGTAGCTGAGTAAACTTAGTCATGTTCTATGTTTAAATGATATTTTAGAATAACTCATGATAGTATACTTAAGTATATTCCATTATATCATTGGTTTTCTTTTAGGTTTGTTTTCTGCTCTCGACATTCATTCAGATTTGGGTGTTATTTCTTATGGTGTATCCATGACAACTTTGGAAGATGTATTCTTAAAGCTGGAAGTTGAAGCAGAAATTGACCAAGCAGGTAAAAGCAGAACTAAAAAAACATTTCAGATAATGAGCCAGGTAGATTGTTAATAAAGCAAATAATTATATAAGCATGTGAAGTTTATACTATTTTAGGGAAGGAAGGACAGAAAAGGGTAAGTAATTGAAGTATTTACTGGTGGTAATAGTAGTTATGAGGGAAGTAGTGAACTTAGATTGCATTAGGAAGACTTAGTTGAGAAGATATTTGAGTTGAAGCCTGGATATCATGACAAATCAGGTATGCAAAAATTTTTGGACCAAACTTTGCAGATAAAGAAAATTCCTACTGCAGAGATATTAACTGAGTAATGAGTTGAATGTCTTTGAGAGAAAAAAGAACCACCTTGGCTGGAGCCATGGAGGGTGACACACAGTGAAGTCACACTAATGCAGTTAATCAAATTATATTTTGCCTTTGAACATCTGGAAAAGAATATTGTTTTCTTAGTATAATGTGAAACTAGCAAGAGTTTTTTTTCTTTTCAGCTATACATGACAGTAGAGTGTATATTCTAATAAGACTTATTAGGATAAGTCTATTCTAATTAGGACCCCTTTCTTGTGGTCGTGTGCAATGTGGCATTTTACTGGTGGTGTATTCATACACGAACATAGGAAAGTTATGTCAGATTCGTTCCACTGTCTTTCCTATTCCCATCCTTCTCCCTTTCCTTCATTCCCTTTTGTCTAGTGAACTTCTGTTCCTCACTGCCTTATTGTGTATTATCATTCTTATATCAGAGAGAACATTCAGCCTTTGATTTTTGGGGATTGGCTTATTTCAGTTAGCATTATAGTCTCCAGATGTATATATTTACCAGCAAAAGTCATAAAGTCATTCATTTTTATGGTGTAGTAATATTTCATTGTATAAATGTATCACATTTTCTTTATCCATTCCTCTGTTGAAGTACACCTAGGTTGGTTCCATAATTTAGTTAGTGTGAATTGAGCTTCTTTAAACATTGATGTGACTGTGTCACTACAGTATGCCTTTTTAAAAAGTCCTTTGGATATATACTAAGGAATGGGATCACTGGGTCAAATGGTGGTTCCATTCCAAGGAATCTCTATCCTGCTTTCCAGAGTAATTGCACCAGTTTGTAATCCCACCAGCAATGTATAACTCAACCTCCCCCCCCCACATTCTCACCAACATTTATTGTTACTTGAATTCTTTTTTAATGAGCATTATGACTAGAGTGAGATGAAATCTCAATGTAGTTTTAATTTGCAGTTCTCTAATTGCTAGGGTAGTTGAACATTTTTTCATATATTTGTTGATCATTAGTATTTCTTCTTCTGTGAGGTGTCTGTTTGGTTCCTTTTCCCATTTGTTGATTGGATTTTTTTGGTGCTAATTTTTTTTTGAGTTCTTTATATGTACTGAAGATTAATCTTCTATCTGAGGTGCAGGTAGAAAAGATCTTCTTCCATTCTGTAGGCTCTCTGTTCATGTTCTTTCTTGATCATTTCCTTGCTGTGAAGAAGCTTCTTAGTTTGATGCCATCCCATTTATTGATTCTTGATTTTACTTTTTTTGCACTTAGGAGTTTTGTGGAGGAAGTTGGTTCCTAAGCTGACATGATGGAGAGTTGGGCCTACATTTTCTTCTAGTAGGTGCCGGGTCTCTGGTCTAATGCTTAGGCCCTTGATCCATTTTAAATTGAGTTTTATGCAGGGTAAGAGATAGGATTCAATTTCATTCTGCTACATATGGATTTCCAATTTTCCCAGCACTATATGTTTAATAGGCTATCTTTCCTTCAATGTATGCTTATGTTGTGTTTGTCCAGGATGAGATAACTAAATCTATGTGGGTTTGTCTCTGTGTCTTCTATTCTGTTTCATTGGTCTTCATGTCTGTTTTGATGTCAGTATGATGTTATTTATGTTTGTATAGCTCTCTAGTATAATTTAAGGTCTGGTATTATGATGCCTCCTGCCCTGCTCTTCTCGCTAAGGATTGCTTTGGCTATTCTGGGCCTCTTATTTTTCAAAATTAATTTCAAGGCTGCTTTTTCTATTTCTGTGAAGAACATCATTGGAATTTTAATGGGAATTGCATTAATCTGTGTAATGCTTTTGGTAGTATGGCCATTTGGACAATATTCATTCTACCTCTACAAGAACAAGTGAGAACTTTCCATCTACTAAGGTCTTCAATTTCTTTTTTTAGTATTCTGTAGTTTTCATTGTAGAGGTCTTTTACCTCTTTTGTTAGATTGATTCCCATGTATTTTATTTTATTTTATTTTGAGGCTATTGTGAGTGGGATAATTTTGTTAATTTGTCTTTCAGCTGATTCATCATTGGTATATAGGAATATAATTGATTTATAGGTGTTTATATTATATCTTGCTACTTTGCTGAATTTGTTTATGAATTCTAGAAGCTATCTAGTGCATTTTGGGGGGTCTTCAAAATATACAATCATGTTGTCAATAAATAGGGATAGTTTGAGCTCTTTTTTTCTTTTTCTTTTTCTTTTTTTTTTTTCTGTTTGTATCCCTTTAATTTTGCCTAATTTCTCTGACTAGAGTTTAAAGGACTATTGAATAGAAGTGGTGAAAGAGGGCATCACTGTTTTATTTGAGTTTTAGAGGGAATGCTTTCAGGTTTTCTCCATTTAGAATGATCTTGGCCTTGGTTTAATGTATATAGCTTTTACAATGTTAAGGTATGTTTCTACTATCCCTAGTTCTTCCAGTGTTTTGAACATGAATGTATGCTATATTTTGTTAAATGCTTTCTCTGCATCTATTGAGATAATCATGTGATTCTTGTCTTTAAGTCTATTAATGTGGTGAATTACATTTATGGATTTCCATGTGTTGAACCAAACTTGCATCCCTGGAATGAACCCCACTTGATCATTGTGCACTGTATTTTTAATGTTTTTGTATATGATTTGCTAGTATTTTATTACGAATTTTTTATTTTTATTTTTTTTATTGGTTGTTCAAAACATTACAAAGCTCTTGACATATCATATTTCATACATTAGATTCAAGTGGGTTATAAACTCCCATTTTTACCCCAAATACACATTGCAGAATCACATCGGTTACACATCCACATTTTTACATGATGCCATATTAGCGACTGTTGTATTCTGCTACCTTTCCTATCCTCTACTATCCCCCCTCCCCTCCCCTCCCATCTGCTCTCTCTACCCCATCTAATGTAATTCATTTCTCTCCTTGTTTTTTTTCCCATTCCCCTCATAACCTCTTATGTGTAATTTTGTATAACAATGAGGGTCTCCTTCCATTTCCATGCAATTTCCCTTTTCTCTCCCTTTCCCTCCCACCTCATGTCTCTGTTTAATTTTAATCTTTGCCTTCTGCTCTTCCTCCCTGCTCTGTTCTTAGTTGCTCTCATTATATCAAAGAAGACATTTGGCATTTGTTTTTTAGGGATTGGCTAGCTTCACTTAGCATAATCTGCTCTAATGCCATCCATTTCCCTGCAAATTCCATGATTTTGTCATTTTTTAGTGATGCGTAATACTCCATTGTGTATAAATGCCACATTTTTTTTTTATCTATTCATCTACTGAAGGGCATCTGGGTTGGTTCCACAGTCTAGCTATTGTGAATTGTGCTGCTATGAACATCGATGTGGCAGTATCCCTGTAGTACGATCTTTTAAGGTCTTCAGGGAATAGTCCGAGAAGGGCAATAGCTGGGTCAAATGGTGGTTCCATTC
>NW_025999894.1:2867159-2868185 GCF_001458135.2 Marmota marmota marmota | reverse complement strand
TGTATCCACTTGATGATGGTTGATATATTATATATATGTCGGTTAAGTCTAGGTTATTGATTGTGTTATTGAGTTCTATAGTTTCTTTATTCAGCTTTTGTCTGGTGGATCTGTCCAATGGAGAGAGCGGTGTGTTGAAGTCACACATAATTATTGTGTTGTGGTCTATTTGACTCTTGAACTTGAGGAGAGTTTGTTTTATGAACATTGCAGCACCATTGTTTGGTGCATACATATTGATAATTGTTATGTCTTGTTGTTGGATGGTTCCTTTTGACAGTATATAGTGTCCTTCTTTATCCCTTTTGATTAACTTAGGTTTGAAGTTGATTTTATTCGATATGAGTATGGCCACTCCTGCTTGCTTCTGAGGACCATGTGAGTGGTGTGATTTTTCCCAACCTTTCACTTTCAACCTGTGTATGTCTTTTCCTATCATATGAGTCTCCTGAAGGCAGCATATTGTTGGATTTGTGTTTTTAATCCAGGTTACTAGCCTTTGTCTCTTGATTGGTGAATTTAAGCCATTAACGCTTAAGGTTACTATTGATATATTGTTTGTACTTCCAGTCATGCTTATTTATTTATTTATTTTAATATGGCTCATTTTTACTTTTTGGTTCTTTTTTTTTCTTCCCTTTACTGAGTTACCTCCCACTGTTAGTTTTGGGTGCTGTTTTTCAATTCCTCTTCTTGTATTGTTTTGCTCAAAATGCCTTGTAGTGCTGGTTTTCTGGCTGCGAATTCTTTTAACTTTTGTTTATCGTAAAATATTTAAATTTCATTGTCAAATCTGAAGCTTAATTTTGCTGGATACAGTATTCTTGGTTGGAATCTATTATTTTTCAGCGTTTGAAATACATTGTACCAGGATCTTCTTGCTTTCAAAGTCTGTGATAAAAAATCAGCCGTTAACCTGATTGGTTTACCCCTGAGTGTAATCTGCCTCCTTTCTCTTGTAGCTTTTAATATTCTCTCCTTGTTCTGTATGTTGGCTATCTTCATAATTATATGTCTTGGAGTTGG
>NW_025999894.1:2806975-2866690 GCF_001458135.2 Marmota marmota marmota | reverse complement strand
AGCTTAGGTTTATTCCTGGTTTCTAGTCCCCTGGCTTCTCCTGTCAGCCAGGCCTTTCCCAGTGTGATACCTCTCAGCAGTTCAAGCTACACTCTGTGCCTGCAGTTTCCTGGATGTGGAGGGCGGCTTTTGGGAACCGACACCTTATTGTTTTGATTCCCTCCACTAGCCCCTCCTCCGAGAGCTGGCGAGATAGGTTTGGTTTTCGCTGCTGGTGGGAGGGGGGGAGTTGGAGGTCAGGTGCCTTTACCTTTCCCCACGCCTCTATTCACGCTCACTCTATTAATCACGCGGAAAGCCAGGGAGAGATTTTATGTGATTTCCCCGCTGTATGGAAGATGGTCTAAATGACACAGACCTGACCTGTTCTATCGCTGAATGAGCTGCAATCTGTCGATAACTGGCGATGGTGACGTCAGCTCTCCAAGATGGTGGCCGCTGGCTTCCTCGGTGGGCTGACCGGTGTGGAGGACAGAATTGGACCGCTTCCGTCCCCCGTCTCAAACACAGAACTCAGCCCGGAGCACAGTGAGGGCACAGCCAGCAGGAGCCCACAGAATCTGCAGCACCGTTTCTCTGCGTTGCTAGCTCGCGGTTTCTAGGGACAGCGTTTCCCAGCGCGCCGCAGTCTCTAGCAGCAGGGCGCGCAGCTGAATAAACAGCTTGAATCTCCGGGCGGACAGTTCACTCGCGGTTGGGCCCCAGTAACCCATCCTTGGGTGATGGAAATCCTTCCTGTAGGTTTCGGTGCACCCCAATTTTGCTGGAAATTCCTAACAAGATAGCTTTTGGCCATGCTAACTCGTCATTCACCCACGCAGTGACGCAGTACATGGGGGTGATGCACTCCATTCGCCGCCATCTTCCCATCTCCCTATTACGAATGTTTTTATGTTCACGTCCAAGAGTGATGTGCAATGTTATTATATGGATTTTGTAGTTTTTCCTTCTTTTGAACATTTGAAATGATATAGTTGGCATTCTTTTTATTTATCTTCACAAATTGTGGAAGAGTTCAGATAAAACTTTTTTATTGAAAGTCTAATGGCCTTAATGGAATGAAATAACTAAAAATGAAACAAATCCTCTGAAATTTTTTGATTAATATTATAAATGCTAGTATGCTGAACAATTATATAAAAAATTAGTATGATGTAATTTAATGTCATTTTTTGTATTATTGTTTAAATTTAAAAATGTATATATTTGCCCAAAGTAGTTTCTAACTTGTATACACTATTTAATATTTGCATTAGTTATCAGTGGCTTTCTACATTTGAACTCCTGAATGTGTTTTTGAATTTAAAATAAACAATTATCAGTTATGTGGCATTTTATTCCTGCCATTAAATTAGTATACAATTATATTTAATTGGTAGGATTCCAACATAAAATACATAAAGAAATTTTTATTCCAAATATATTTAGAATGTTTAAATGTAATTGCAAGTAAATATTAAAAGTAAATCCAAATGGCATACTTCATTCACATTATTGAGTTTATTATGTCTGTTATATCAGATTATTATCAGCTGTAATTACACAGAGCTTCAGGAAATGATATTGAAGTACTGTATTTATAACTCTCCAAAGACTGAAAATGAATTTCAAGGGCAGATTTCGGCTATCAACTGTGTATGAAACTAATAGCAAAATAAAGCCAAGCCAGAAGAGGACTGTTAAAGAGAAAAGAGAGAAGTCAAGGGTTTGATGGGGGCTTGATGTTAAGTTGTAGTCAGGAAAGGAAAAGTTCACATAATAGTTCAAATATCTATGATCTTAAGAATGAGCATGCATACTGTCTAGTTTTGAACTATGGAAATCAGAGAAGTTCATAAGTTGAAATCAACTATGAACTCGTTCTTCTACTCAGTATCACTTCTGCAAGAGTCAGCCATGGCACATGGTTTACTGTTGTTTGCTTGCTTTTGTTGTTTTACACCATTTTGTGCTAGGCATGATTTACAACTGTTCCTTCACTTGTTGATAGACATTGGCTACTTTCTAGTTTTAGGATATTCTTGATAGGGCATTAATAAAAATCTTCTGCATGTGTTTTGGTGACTCCTCCTCTATATATACCTCTGTTGAATTTATACCTAAAGGAGTCTTCCTAGGTAATAAGATAGTCACATATGTTTAGCTTTAATAGATAGAGCCGAAATATAAGAGCATTCCATTTTACTGCCAGATGTGTGCTTCTTTAAATTGATATGCTTCAAAAGAGTTTACATCTTATTAAAGGAATATACCAAAATTTTCTTTTTGTTTGGCAAATAGATTATAGTGTTTTTACACAGCAACCACCAGAGGAAGAAATGGACTCAAAATCTTTTGATGAAATGGAACAAAGCTTGCTTATTCTTTCTGAAACCAAAGCTTCCCTAGTGAGCACCATGAGCCTTTGGAAACAACAAGTGTCTACAATAGCAAAGTTTCATTTTCTTACCTTGAAGCATGAGAGTAAATCACTGAGATCAGTATAAGTATGATTACCAATCTTCTGCCTGAGAAATTGTCTGTTTAAGGATACAAATTGGATTTACAATATTAAGTTTTTATATGTTGACATTTGTAAGTAAGACATAGTTTTGAAAGATTAAAATAATTTTACAATTTCAGAGAAGAAAAATGTACTTTATAGTAATTTCTTGGAAAACACCTAGAGGTTTACTTTTTTTTTTTTAGCACTAACATTTATTGTCACCTCTAAAAAATGAGGAAGTAACAAGTAACCCTATGTAATTATATAATCTTTGAATTATTGTCATTGTATCTTCCGTTTTAGCTTACAAAAATGTTTTTCATTTTTGTTTCGTCCATTAGTTCATTTTTATGCTTATTTTGTAAATAGCAGGAAATGTTTTTTTGTGTGTAAAATGAATCTTAAATTCTTAGGCCCAAGTAATCCTCTTACATCAGCCTCATGAGTGCTGGGACTACAGGTGTACACCACTGAGCCCATTAGGAAAAGTAAAAAGATTTATAGTTATATATCAGATAAAGAAACTGAAATGTAAAAAAGGCTATGTAACTGGTGGATCTGGGATCAAAATGAGATCTTCTCAGCTTAGTTTTAACCTCTCCCAGCACCCTCTTTCGAGGGTACTAAAAATTGGCTTATTTGGAATAATATAACTTTTTTTCATATACTGTACTTCTATCATGTTAGATCCAAAATGGTAGTAGGAATAAAACTTAATCATCAAGAATAAGATTATTATGTGTTTGAAATATGCTGACCTTATTTGCCTTTTTGACTGAAAAAATAAGCAAATGTCAATTAAGTATCTGATTTATTCCTGTTACTGTTACTGAAAGAAAATATTTATTTAAATCAGCACATTTCCATTTATTAAGTTGAACACCACTTTCATGAAATACCCCTGGGAAAACAATAAGAGTCTTAGCTCAGATTGTTATAATTAAAAACCATAGACTGGGTGGCTTAAAAAGCAGAACTTTATTTTTCCTCACAGTTCTAGAGGCTGGATGTCTGAGACCAGACAGAGTGCCAGTGTGGTGAAGACTCTCTTCAAGGCCACCATTTCACTGTGTGCTCACATGACTTCTTTTTGTGGAGGGGTTGTGGGGAGAGAATAAGCAAGTGAGCACATTAGCATGAACTCTCTTATTTCAAACACATAATGATCTTATTCTTGCTGTTTTTTTTTTTCAATAAGACACTAATTCCATCATAAGGCACACACCCTCTCATGACTTCATCTAATCTGAATTACCTTCCAGAGTTCCTGTCTTCAGGGGCTAGAGCTTCAGCATATAAATTTGAGGGGACACAAACATTCATTTCAAAACAGGGTTCTATGCTCAAGTACATTTAGGAAATATTGTGCCTTGTATTTGCTCAACTAAGTTGTTCATCAGCGTATAAGAACATATGAGATGTTCTTTGGTTAAAAAAAAAAGTTTTCTTTAATTTTGTTTAGTCTGGAGATTCTAAATAGTATTTGATCATGAATTTTTTTCTCATGAATTATTTTCTTATCTAAAATATCTATTAACTTATAGGGCTGGATTTAAAAGCAGAATTGTGACAACTTAAGAATGATTTTTAAAAAACAATTATGAGGTATCTAAAAATTATAAATTATAAATTTATTTAAGTGTGATGATCTAAGTTCTCCAGCCACTAGTGACACTTAGCTCCTTCTCTGCAAAGCATCTCTGTCTTAGCTATCTTCCAGGTAGGAGGGTGTTATAGTAGATTGTATCTTGCTTTGCCACCTGAGAGACACAATAGCAGTTAATGTGATTAAATTGTGATTAGAATGGAAATTAAAAGATATCAAAGTTTCATTGTACTTTTTTTTCCTTATACCTAAATATTTTTGCCAGTATATGAAAAGTAAATGGATAGGATAGAGAGAGGGCAGGAAGTAGTTCCTTCAGGAGTATAGAAACATAAATGTTTGTGGCAATGTCAGATTCTTTAACAATTAAAATTATAGGTTTAGGCCTCGGATTGTGGCTCAGAGGTAGAGTGCTTGCCTACTAGCATGCATGAGGCACTGGGTTCAACTCTCAGCACCACATAAAATATAAATAAATAAATAAATAAATTAATTAAATAAATAAATAATTAAATAAATAAATAAATAAATAAAAACAGAAGATATTGTGGGGAAAAAAAAACTACAGGTTTACATACCCTATAATAATTTAACTGTGACTCTGGTCCTCTCTTTGCTTCTACTTTTATAACTTGTAATTTTTTCATTCAATATTAGCTTTCTCTACAACATTATCATAAGGTAATTTTTGGTAGTAGAATTTTTTTTAAAGATTTCTTTCTTTGTTGTTGTTTTCTTTTATTCATTTTTTCAGTGATTCATTTTTAACCATCTGGGGTTTAAATCAATACAAATGTTAAAGAAGTTTTTAATAGATTTACATATTAATATACCTTAAGCTGTTTTCTTTTTTTTTTCCTCTTTCAGGTTACTTCTGCTTTTAATTTTTTTTGCAGTTCAGCTTTTTATGTTTTTTGTACATCACTCTTTCAAAAATGCTGTGGTTCCCATCAAACTTGTTCCAGACTTATATTTCCTAAAACCTGGAGATAAACCTCATAAATATAAAACAAGTCTGCTTCTTCAGAATTCCACTGGTGAGAGTGTGTGAAGGTCTGTGAATGTGTGTTGGCCAGAGAACGGGAATTGAGGGGTAGATCAATTGAGATTTGGATTTTAGAAATATAATTAAGGTATAGGCACGATCTACACAGAATCCACAAGAAATAAAAGTACTTTATAGATGCTGAGTGATGTACTACAATTATACTTAAAATGAAATTTTAAACTGAAAGTTTTAAAAATAGTCTATACCGCTTATGATCATTAAATTCCTTTTTTTTGTTGTTGTTGTTGTTGTTTTGTTTTAAGAGTAGCAACATTGTTCTCAGTATCATGTTTTACCTCAGAATTCATGGTGAACTAATTAAAGGTGAGAAGTGGTGAAATTTTCTTTAGAAAGAGTTACAGTATTATGCTGCTTATGAATGTTAAGCAATCCTTTGAAGACTATTTGAAGAATTAGTTAAGACAAATAATCATAAATATAAATATGTGGGAGTTTTTTGAATTTGTAGTTGTAGTTGAGTTTTTTGAATTTGCTGTTGGTATTCTTTCATAATTGTTGAAAATGAAAAGTTTTTTTAAATTTTTAACTAGTTACACATGACAGTACAATGACCTTGACATATCATACGTTTGAATCAGATGGGATATAATTTCTTATTTTTCTGAATATACAGGTTGCAGAATCACATTGGTTATGCAGTCACATATATAAACACAGTAATAATAATGTCTGTTTCATTCTACTATCCTTCCTATCTCCCCAACCCCTCCCCTCCCCTCCCTTCACTTCTCTCTACCTAATCTAGGGTAACACTATTCTTTTTTTTTTTCCCTCACATCTTCATACATGTGTTTTGTATAACAATGAAGGTCTCCTTCCACCATCCATGCAATTCCCTTTCTCTCTCCCTTTCCTTCCCACCTCTCTTCCCTATGTAAAGGTAATCTTCTTCCCATGCTCTTCCTCTCTTCCCCATTTTGAGTCACCCTCCTTATATCAGTGAAGACATTTGGCATTTGTTTTTTTTTTGGATTGGCTAACTTCACTTAGCATAATCTGCTCTAATGCCATCAATTTCCCTGCAAATGACATGATCTTATTATTTTTTAGTGCTGAGTAATATCCATTGTGTATATATGCCACATTTTTTTTTATCCATTCATCCATTGAAGGGCATCTAGGTTGGCTCCATAGTCTAGCTATTGTGAATTGTGCTTCTATAAACATTGTTGTGGCTGTGTCCCTGTAGTATGCTGTTTTTAGGTCTTTTGGGTATAGTCCGAGAAGAGGAATAGCTCATCAAATGGTGGTTCTATTCCCAGCTTTCTAAGGAATCTCCATACTGCTTTTCAAATTGGCTACACCAATTTGCAGTCCCACCAGCAGTGTATGAGTATACGTTGTTGCTTAAATAAGAACGAAACTGACATAGGATTCTGATCTTCAAAATATGACAACCTAATACAAAATTTTATTCATGTATGATCAGTTGTTCCTACAACATCTCCTGTGTACATAGTCCTAAGGGTCTTCAAAAGAGTATAAATTACTTTTTAAATCATGTACTAATATAATCTGGTGCTAAGTATACTACATAAGTTTTATTCTTTCTTGGGAAGATGTATTTAGGATAGACAGTTATTCTTAAATAGAAAATGTTATGTTTTGCAATTTTTTTCTTTCATTTAGAATTCTTGTTTTCAATTTTATTATAAATTTTCTGTAGCTAAAATCTACTACTGCATGAAGCCCCATTATTATGATTTTTTTGAAGTTTGGGGAATTGTAAATTGCAGTTACTAGCTTTCTTTTTGAGTTCATTTTCACTGATGTTTAGAAATTCTAGTTTTATCAAGGTTTGTTTCTTTCATTCTTCCATTATTATTATATCATCATCATCATTTAGTATTTTGAGAGTTTCTTGCCTATGTATCCAGTATTTTCCTAGGTCCTATTGATGATCCAAAATAAAAACCTTTTTCCTTTAGGAATCACTGGGCATTGTCTGTGTCATTGGATGATTTCTTACCTCCTTGCAAAGCACAGGTGGAACTACTGAAGCTACTTCAGTTACAGCATAGCTCTCTTTGCAACACATGTAGTCCTGCTGACAAGCTTTAGAGAAGAGTTGCATTAAGGCACTAGGTTAGGAGTAAAGGTAGTGTCACTTTATACCCCCAAACACCATTCAGTATGACTTTGCGGTTTGGTGTCGAATCTGATCCACCTTATTACACTATTCACTTACAAATTGTACTTTGCTTTGAATGATATGAATTTCTCTCAGAGTCACATTTGTCCTTCCTTGGATCCTGGTTTTTGTGATGATAGAGCAGATGTTACCTGTATTCATCAGACATGTCAACATAGATTTAAACCCTAAACAGGATTAAAATATTTCCCTTGGTTCCAGGCCACCTAGAGAATGTAGATAGAGAGCTGATTATGGATTTGAATATTTTGACATTGTTAAGTCAATTGGCATTTATAAAACTTGTCTGGCTGCCCAGAACACACAAAATTTCCAAAGGGAACAATGCTACCATACCCTATCTTATACCTTTCTAACCTTAGCAGGTTATCTTGTTGCCTATAATTGCCAAATAGATTGTCATTTTTACTGTTTAACCATATTTCATATGAGCATTCCAGGTAGCTTTTCATTGTTATTTTTAATAATTGTAGCAGCAGCTATAGGTTAAATTTGCAGTTACTAAGTGCCAGGTTCTGTTCTAAGCCCTATGCTTATTTTCAGTCCTTTAATTCCTATGACCACAGGACGTGAGGGTTTGATATGCTTTTTATCCTTACTTTACAAAAAAGGAAATTAAGGTCCAGAGCATTCGGTGAATTGTTTTAAGAATAGTGCAAGTGGTACAATTGGGGTTTGAATCCAAGTAACTGGCTCCAGAGTTACTGTTCTTAATCATGTCTTAGCTGATAAAGATAAAAAGTTCTCTAAAAAGACAGGGATGTTTCCAATGTTATTAAAAGTCTGTGGCTGTTTCTTCTTTAAACTGATTCCTTATTATTTGTTTTCTAATACCAGACTCAGATATCAGTGATCTTACTAACTTTTTTGCCTACCGGAACATAATGGTGACGATGTTTAATGACAGTGACTATGTTTCTGCTGCTCCTCATAGTGCAGCTTTAAATGTGGTGTATTCAGAAAAGGTAAGATTAATGCATGTGAACGTTACTCATTTAAAAGTTATAAAGGATTAAATTAGTCCTAAAATTAGTTATTTGTTAAATTGACTTCATTAGTTGGAAATTAGAATGTACTTTTAGAAATAACTGGCTGTTTGTTTATGATATATTTTATGCTGTGATGACTGATTAACATGAAAAGGAATAAGGAATTTTATTTTTATTTAAAATATCAAAATATCTGCCCATTCCTAGCTGTATTCACAGCTCTATTATCTGTATCTATCATGGAGTATTATTTCTATGATTTATTGAAGCATCCATTCTATACAGTTAATTAGAATTAGGTTACTTGGTGAGAAAAGCTTGACACATAGCAATAATTTATCCACTTATATAAAGTATGCAATAACTTTTTGTTTAAATTATAGGACTATGTTTTTACAGCTGTTTTCAACAGTACTATGGTTTATTCTCTACCTGTATTGATGAATATCATTAGTAACTACTATCTTTATCATTTAAATGTGACTGAAACCATCCAGATCTGGAGTACCCCATTCTTTCAAGTAAGCAACCACATATATAGATAAAATTTCTTAAGTGTATTGTTTGTGTGTATAAAATATAAATTAAAAACCAAGCAATTATAGTAGACAAAAATTTGTAGAAATTTATCCTGTGCTATCTCCTAGTTTTAAAACTCAAGTAGGGGATGGTTTAAATCAAGATTTGAGAGTCCCAGGATTAGTTTGCTTAAGGATTAAGGAGATTATTTTGCTACTGATATACATGGATATATGTGTGTGTGTGTGTGTGTGTGTGTAGATATTTGTTTGTTTTGTGTTTTTTGGGGGGGAGTAGGAGAAGTAGTACCAGGGATTGAACTCAGCCACATCTCCAGCCCTATTTTGTATTTTATTTAGAGACAGGGTCTCACTGAGTTGCTTAGCACCTTGCTTTTTGCTGAGGCTGGCTTTGAACTCAAGATCCTTCTGTCTCAGCCTCCCAAGCGGCTGGGATTACAGGTGTGCATCACTGTGCCCTGCTGGTACTGATATTTTTATAAAGCATAATTATATTTTACATTAATTATAGAAGAAAAATTAAGGTTACCTAAAAATATTATTTATTTGGAATTTAGATATTAAGATATTGTGTCAAGAGATACACAGTTCCCATAGAGTTGGGGTGTACCACCCTCTTGGCACATGGATATATTCATCAACTTGCAAGCCATTGGATGCTTTACTTTTGAATTTCTATGGCAGCTTCATTACTTAGGCCTTGTCAGTCAAATCACTGGCCACTAGTGATCAAGTCAACTTTCAACCTCTCTTGCCTGCCTAAATATAAGGAGTAGGGCTGAAAATTCCAACCCTGTAATCACATGGTCCATGCCCTGGCAATCAGCCTCAATCCTGAGGTTTATCAGGAACTCACCAAGGCTGCCTTATTAGAATAAAAGATTCTCTTATCACACAGAAAATTCCAAAGGATTTAAGAGCTTTATGTCAGGAACCGGGATGAAAATTAAATATTAAAACAGAATATTCTCATAGTGCTCCTGTCTATAAGGGTTTTAGAAGCTTTGCCTCAGGAACTGGGGGAAGAGAACAAACATTTTACAATATCATAGTTAATGACAGAGATTTTGGTAGCATTTATGGGAAGAATTTTAAGCACAAACCATTGTGATTATAGGATAGGGATCAGGTGGTGAAGCAATCAGGGAAGATTTGAAGAGCAACTGGTACCTGAAAACTAAAGTGGGAATAGTATTCTAGACAGAGGTAATAGGAAGTTCAAAAACCCAGAAGTGTGAAAGCAAAAGTACACAAGAAATATATTGTGTGTCCTAAGGGACATCAGTTTAGGGACAAAGAATGATAAGGCATGAAATAAGGACTTAGCAGGTCCCAGGATAAGAAGGGCCTTGAGTGTTGTCTTAAGAAATTTATACTCCATTCTGACATAGATTGTAGAAGCTACTAAAAGGTCTTTAAACAAAGAAGATTAATTATTTAAGAGAGTAATGCTTTAAAAAACTGCCTGAGCTATATTACGGGGTATGTTGTAGAAGGTCAAGACTAGTGAGAGCCCACCATTTAGTGGGCTTTGGAAGCAATTTGAGTGAGAGATTATAGTAGCTTGAATTAGGTACTAATACTGGTTATGTGAGATGTGAATAGATCAGAAAGTGAAAATGTTAGGACTTAACCTAGGCATGTTTGTAATTTCATCTACTTATGAGGCTGAGGAGGAATGATCACCAAGTTCAAGGCCAGCCTGGGCAGCTTAGCAAAACTCAGTCTCAAAACAAACAAATAAATAAGGACAGGGCATGTAGCTTGGTGGTGGAGTGCTTGCCTAATATTTGTGAGCCCCTGGGTGCAATCCCCAGTGCTACCAAAAAGAAAAATAAGTCAGGAATTGATGGCTATTTAGCTATCGCAAATGAGGATGACAGCCATACTTTTTACTTGGAAATGGGTGCTGGTAGTGCCAGGGCTATTCATCAATATCGATAGCAGATGAGGTAGGTACAAGGCAAGAACAAGTATCTGTGACTTTATCAACAAGGAAATCATTGATGGCCTTGGTTAAAGCAGTGAAAGGTTGGAATGTTATCCAAATTATAGAGGACTGAGATGTGAAGTAGGATGATCAAGGGGAGACAACTTTCGAGTTTACCTGTGAAGGGTTGAGAGAAGCAGAGCAAGGGTGTGGAGCAGCAAGCAGTTGGTGGAGGATCAGGGAACTCTTTCCCTTTGTTTCTTTCTTCCTTCTCTTCTCCTCCATTTCTTTTGTGTTCATTTGTATCCTGATGAGAATAGGATTTGGGATAGAGAAAAATTAGATCTAAGATGGCGAGCGTAGACAGAGGCAAAGCACCTCTTACATTGTGACAAAAGGGAAGGAAAACATGGATTGTGGATGAAGACACATTTTTAAATATGACAATCCGGTTTCTTTGTGAAGTCGAAGATTTTTTACTTGAAATAACACATTCACTTATGTAGATGATCATGGCTAGGTAATCCATACCCCAAACTTCTTTTAATTTGCTATAACCTTTTGATATTTTAAATTGGAAATCATATTGAAGATTAATTTGGTACTCTTCTTCTTTTTTTTTTTTTTTTTTTTGTACCAGGTATTGAACCTAGGGGTGCTTTACCATTGAGCCACATCCCCAGTCCTTCTTATTTTTTATTTTGAGGCAAGAGCTCACTAAGTTGCTGAGGGTTTTGCTAAATTGCTGATGCTGCCCTTGAACTTAGGGTCTTCCTGCCTCAGCCTCCTCAGTTGCAGAGATTATAGGCATATGCCAGTGCCTACTCTTCTTGTTATATTTAGACATGTAGACAAATATAAAATTTTCATTTTTAGATGATCACTGACACTGCAGTGAAAAGGGATTCTATGGAGAGTTTGGGGTTTAGAAGAAGAAAGGTAAAGACTTCAGATTCTAGATTCTAGTGCTAGATGTATGTTAAAAACAAGTGGCCTAACTTTCTTACACTGTTGCTTATTGTTGCATTTGTGAAGTGAGGAGAAGGAGAGTCTTGCATTTTACAGTTTTCAGTAATGTGGTACTTGGTACTAGTATTCACTGATTTGGAGAATACAGGAAGAAGAGTGATTTTTAAATGTTTTGTTGAGATGGAAAAACATTTCACTTTTAACCTACTAAATTGGTTGTTCTTGTGGCATTTTCCTGAGAAAGTTTTAGAAAGCATTTTGAATATCTGAATCTAGAGTGATTTCTGAATCGAAAGTAAATATTTGTAAGTCACCAGCACATACGTGATATAGAATTCACCAAACTTATAAATCTCACCTGTGGGTTTTTTTTTATTGTGAAATATTTCAAACCTACAAAAAAAGAATAGCCATATATATCTGCACCCAAAATGTTTCAAATGTTAATACCTTATCATGCTTGTTTTTAATTAATACAACTTTGAATACACAGTTAAGATTCCATGTTATCTCTCCCCAGTCTCATTTCCTCCTCTCCTCCATAGAAGTAATCACAATTCAAAATTTTGAAATAATCATACATGTTTTTATGATATTACTGCATATATATATATATATATATATATATATATATATCTAGAACTATTCCAAAGATCTTGCACTTTTTTCATCAAACATGGTTTCATAGCCATTTTTGAAACCAGAGAGAAAGACATAGGATTTTTTAAAGGTTACTCTTCATAGATGTCTTACTTATGTTCTAAATTCTTCTTTAATCAGGTTTTGTGTGATTGAATCCAAC
This sequence comes from Marmota marmota marmota, assembly GCF_001458135.2. Taxonomy (NCBI): domain Eukaryota; kingdom Metazoa; phylum Chordata; class Mammalia; order Rodentia; family Sciuridae; genus Marmota; species Marmota marmota. The sequence continues at coordinate 2,854,149 of NW_025999894.1, read as the reverse complement.
TATAGAATCATTAATTTCCACTTCTTGTAGAACTACTTAGTTCACATGTTTGTGGATTCTGTCCAGCCCTTCCACTGTCACATATATGAGTTTGAGGCAAATTCTGCAGTGTCACATGGCATGAATTTAAAAAATAGCTTTACTGCTACATGGTAAAATTCAGAAGGCTTGGGTCAATAAGAGGGTGATACACTGTTTCCACATCAAGGGAGTAGGTGCCAGGGCCTCAGTATCTGCCAGACACAGTGTGGGTCCTGCACTAGTGCAAGGTGCCTTCTCTACCTCATGAGAGTATGTTCTTAAACAATGTGGATAGGAAAGTGGCCTTGTTGGGGATGGAGGATGACATAGCACCTTTGGTCCTGTGTGATCTGCACTTTATTTACTGAACTGTCTGGGAAAGTTAGTTAACTCTACTTGGACATTGGGATCAGTAGAAGTTAAAATCTCCCTTGCTTTGGAGAAGTTCCTAGTTCTATAGAAAGCTGAGTTTAGATAAGTTTTTCCAAAGGGAAAAGGAGCACCTAAGATCCCAGTTAGCATATATTCCACACAACCAATGAAGAGCACCAAAGATCATCCTTATATATTTCTTATCATTGCATAGGACCACTGGTGGACATGCCAATTTATTTTCAGACTTATTATTTTATTACATGGTGAAAGTTAATTTGTATGCTGGATTATTCTGTGCTGTAGGTAAAAAAATAGTGTACAATGATTTGTGCAGTGTCATATAGCTATTTAATGAATTAGTATCAGGGTTAGTACTAGTCTAACACCTGTTAATAAACCTACTACCCAGTCTCTCATAGAGACTAAGCCTGGGATAGATATCCAAATGTGTTCCCTCAGAGGTTTTGATATTCTGTGATACTCTTTTAGAATGTACTAAGGTGGTATAAAGTGATACTGAGTTCCATTTCTTATTCTGTGGATGTCTTTCAGGAAATTACTGACATAGTTTTTAAAATTGAGCTGTATTTCCAAGCTGCTTTGCTTGGAATCATTGTTACTGCGATGCCACCTTATTTTGCCATGGAAAATTCAGAGAATCATAAGGTATGACTCAGTTTTTAAAAAATTACAGGTATGGTATTCCAATAAGAATTGTCCAAAACTAACCTATTTGTATGGTTGCAAATCTTATATAGAATTATTTCAGAAGTAAAGAATAAATAAATTTATTATTATAATAATTGTGATAATAGTTGTTACTTAAGTACTTGCTTTGTGCTTTCAAAATTGCATCCTCTAATCTTTATAAAGTTTTGAGCTAAGTTTTATTTTTCTACTTTACAAATCGGTAAATCAAAGATGGGAGTGTTCATGTAAGTTGCTCAGGTTGACTCAGCTCATTTACATTGTGAATGTGAAAACTGACTGTGATCTTCATGATCCTAACTGGAACACCACCCTTCCTCTCTTTACCTTTAGTAGAGTGTGTTGAATACACAGGCATTTCATTCTTGTTAAATGAAAAAAAATGGTGAAATTGATTGTCATAACTGGGGCCCGGGAAAAACTGCTAAGTATACACAAGTTCTTCGGAATTCCTCACTTTCTTCTCCACCTTTTTCTTTTGTCCACCAGGCAACTACCTATCTTTTGTAGTTTTTTTGGCTGTTTGAATTTCTCAACTCCTCTGTGTTGAAATTGTATCTTAATTCTCTGATAAAAATTTTTATTCTCTCAATGGATGATCTTAATTTTGAAACAAGTTTATTAGTTTACAGACTATGATGACAAATAAGTTTAGACTCATCTTTAAAAATTTAATAAAAATATAGTCTAATAAATTTTAATAAAAATTTTATTGAAAGTAAATTTCTTTAGTATAAATATAACATGATTCTTTAGGCAATTTAAAAAATAGTATTCAAATTTTTTAAAATATTTTTTAGTTGTAAATGGATCTTTGAATTAATTAATTAATATGCAGTGCTGAGGATCAAACCCAGGGCCTTACACATGCCAGGCAAGTGCTCTACCACTGAGCCACAACCCCAGTCCCAATATTCAAGTTTTATATTATGATATGTATCTTTATTATTTTTTAAAAAAATTTTATTGATTTTTAAAAAAATAAATGACAGCAGAATGCATTACAATTCTTATTACACATATACAATATAATTTTTCATATTTCTGGTTGTATATAAAGTATGTTGACATCAACTCGTGTCTTCATATATGTACTTTGGATAATGATGTGATAGATATCACATTCCACCATCCTTGCTAATCCTTTGCCTCCTCCCTTTCCCTCCCACCCCTCTGCTCTATCTAGAATTCCTCTATTCCTCCCATGCTCCCCCTCCCTAGAAAATATAGAAAAGTTAACAAAGATAAAATCTACAACCCTTCTAAAATTTACCAGACAGTTACATTTCTTAAAAGATTTTATTTTTTAGTGCATTGTAGTTATAATAACACCACTATTGTGTGGGGTTCATTTTGACATATTCTTAAATGCATATAACATAGTTTTCTCCATTTTAAACCCAGTACCATCTCTTTTTCCTTCCATCTTTTCTCCTTTTCTCTCTGCCTTTATTTCCTTCCTCATCCTATTGGTCTTCCATCTCTTATTTATTTAATTGGTACATTTGGTTAGATATCAGATTGGAATGCATTGTAATATATTAATACATGCACATGGCATAATTTGGTCAGATTTATTCCCCAGTTCTTCCTCTTGCCCCCCCCCCCTTGGTTCCCTACTTCTACTGTACTGTTCTTCCTTCTGTTTTATGAGATTCCCCTTTTATTATTTCTTTTTTTCTTTCTAGTTTTCACTTATGAAAGAGAACATTTGACCTTTGACTTTGAGGGGTTTTTTTGTTCTTAAATTTTGTTCTGGAGATTGAAGCTAGGACCTTGCACATGCTGGGCAAGTGCTCTACCACTGAACCATATCCCCATGCCTTTTTATTTTATTTTGAGACAGAGTCTTACTAAATTGCCCAGGCTGGCCTGGAATTTAGGATCCTCCTGCCTCAGCCTCCTGAATAGCTGGAATTATAGGCATGAACCAATGTACCCAACTCAACTTAATATTAAACTTTTAATTTTTTAGTAATTATAGATTCATTTTCACTTGTAAGAAATGATACACTGAGATCCTGTATACTCTTTATTCATTTTATCTCAGTGGTAGCATCCTAAAAAAAACATAGTAAAATTTTACAAGTATTGACATTGTTCAAGTCAAAATACAGAGAGTACTTCTATTGCTCTTTTCTAGTCACATACCACTTCCCTGCATTCCCCCTGTGGCTTCTGTCAAATCATTTGTCTGTTCCCCATGTTTATAATTTTGAAATTTCAAGAATGTATAAATGGAATCACAGTATGTTTTCTTTTTCAAATGGCTTATTTCACTCAGCATAACTTCCCATTGCTTTTTGAAGTTCACCAAATGTGTGTGTATCAATAGTCCATGCCTTCATAATTGCTTAGTATTCCACATCTGAAATGATAACAGTTTTCACTCCTATCAATAAAGTTGCTGTGAACATTTACATGCAGGTTTTCGTATGAACATATTTTCATTTCTCTAGGATAAATGCCCAAAAGATTGTATTCTGATGTTTAATTTCACTAGAAATTACCAATTATTTTCAAAAGTGGATATACCTTTTTATATTCCAACCAAAAATAATGAATAACTAAAGTTAGAATTGTACAAAATGACTGTATTTGACTTTTTTTGTATTTATATTTTAATTTACTCCTATACTTAAATTTGCTTCTGATTTATTGAACATAGCATTTGTCCATTTTCCCCCTTTTCTTCTTCTTTGTTCTGAGGATTGAACCCATGGCATCAAAAATGCTAAGCAAGCATCTACCACTGAGCTGTTATATCCCCTTTTCCTCTTTAACTGATTTTTATATTTCTTGGATCCTTTGTCTTACCCGTTGGCCTGTTCATATAATATATTAATTATTAAGAATAGATATTTTTATAGATGATAGAAATGAATAAGATTATTAGGTATTTGAATTTGTAAAAAATCTAAAAAAATTTAAGTAATGAGAGCATGAGAGAAAAACTGTTCTCATGCATGAAAATGCTATTTACATGTATTATAATAGCACCTTACAGTTATATACTACACCATCTTAATGTAAGAGTCTCAAATTTTCTGTGTACTAAGTTAAACATTTAATCTGAAGCTCTATTCAAATCCAGAGGGTATTTGGCAGTTTGTTAGTGTTTTTATTAAAGGTCAGTTTTAAAAAATGAGACTCTTTTTCTGTTTACACAGATTTCCATTCATTTCCACAAATTTTCAGAAGTAAGTACTTTGGCTCCTCATTGTTTGCACAGCCATAACTCCCATGACATAACCTCTTTTGCTTTGTTTTATTCTGATTCTTAAAAATCTCATTGAAGTTATTATATTTCACAAATAGTAAGCCACATTAAGGGCTAAATGGACTCAGTATTTAATGTCAGGAGTACTTACCTGTCGGCCTGGAATATGGAGTTTTTCTCTTGATATAAATTTAGGAGTTCTATAATAATTTACTAGTTTTTGTTTGTAAAATGAAATTATAATAAAACTTTCTTTTTTTCTCCTTTTTAGATCAAAGCTTATACTCAACTTAAACTTTCAGGGCTTTTGCCATCTGCATATTGGATTGGACAAGCAATTGTTGATATTCCCTTATTTTTTGTTATTCTTTTTTTGATGCTAGGAAGTTTATTCGCATTTCATTATGAATTATATTTTTATGCTGTAAAGTTCCTTGCCGTGGTAAGTTAACATCAGTTGTTCTCATGCTACCTATAGATAAAATGTTATTTTAAAAAATTAATTATATACATGACCGCATTGAGTAATGTGGAAATTAGTTTGTTAAACAAGAAAATGGAACCAGTGTTTAATTATTGTATATGATACATTTAATTAATTCAGTTTGTATTACTACAAGTGATTTTTAAAAACAATAACATCACCATTTTAAAATAATTTTTTAAGATCAAGGTGGCTTTTTACACAGACCACATACTTTGTGTAATCTGGAATATTTAAATGTATTCCTTCTGTAAAGTGTCTTTCTTGTTTTTTCTTATGCCAGACCATAATTTCACAAGGAGAAAGCTCTTTTTTTCCATAATTTATAACATGGCTTAAAATACAAAGAAAAACTCTTAATTCGCATTCATGTTCACATGTAAATGACTTGATAATAGACCTTTTCATTAAATGGTTTTTATTAGAAAAAAGGGGAAACACTGAGGTGAAAAGTAAAGATTTTTTTTTTAACCAGAGACCATTGTGGCCTTATATATAAGTCTGCCAAATAAAATAATGCTTTTCTTAAAACATGTTAATTTATTAAATGCAATATTAAATAGTAGCTAATAGTTGAGTGAGTGAAATAAAGTTGCAAACAGCTATATTTACTCCCTCTAATAAAATAAGACAACATTTTACTTGGTATAAAAAACTGCAAGTTGTGTTCTGTTTAAGTGATTGTTCAGGATAGTGTTAGCAATAAATTAAAAGCATGTTTTTATTGATTTAGTAGAAATTATGGATAATAACTCTTCATTTAAATCACACACTTTCAGTTTGGGAAAGATTTGTTGAATAAAATTTAAAGAATAATTATTAATATTTTACTATGATTGTGGTGTTTTACATTGTATGTATTACTGGCTATTCGTAGTTTTACATAAACATAAACATTTCTGATTTGCAGGTGTTTTGCCTCATTGGTTATGTTCCATCAGTTATTCTGTTTACCTATGTTGCTTCTTTCACTTATAAGAAAATTATAAATACCAAAGAATTTTGGTCATTTATCTATTCAGTGGTAAGTCACATTTTATATTTTTTGTAACAGCTTATTTAAAAGTCATAAATTCTTTCATGATTATACTAAAAAAAATCACGTCAGAATTTAGATAGAGAACTGGATGCATCTTTTTGCCTGTATATTTATCTTCCATATAATCCATTCCATGAAAGGATGATATTAAAAGCACTTAACAACTAGTATGGCAAACATACCAGCTGCAAACAACTGGTATCAGCATATTGATGCTTTCTGGCCAAGTGTCACCCGTGGCTCCATGATTTATTAGAGGTTTGAAAACATAGTTAATGTACTAAGGCACCCATCTGTAAGTAAGTTATATGAAAGATTTAAATACCTTGTCACTTATTTTCTCATTTTTTTTTCGTTCAGACAGCATTAGCTTGTATTGCAATCACTGAAATAACTTTCTTTATGGGATACACAGTTACAGCTATTTTTCATTATACCTTTTGCATAGCTGTTCCAATCTATCCGCTTCTAGGTTGCCTGATATCTTTCATAAAGGTAAGTAAGTCTGTTAGATATTTTAATAGTTTAATTCTATAAATATATATTGCCTAATCTTTGGAATCTTAGCTTTTGTACTGAAAATAGCAGGATACATCAAATTAACTGCTACTATTTGATTAAGTTATTAATACAGCAATTTGAAATGAAGTATGAAATCTTTAAGCATGTCTAAATATAAATTGTCAGAGGAAAAGGACTGTGCCCATTGCATGTTCTTTGATGCTCAAAATAATGTACATAATTTGAAGTAAGATGTGGTTTCAATCAGTATTTGTTTTTAGGAGTTTTTCAAGGATTAAGTAGCATATTATACTAGAAAGGGATGAGAGAAAATAAAGTGTTAATTTCCAAAAGCACATTAGTTTTATTAAGTCTAAATAATTGAAAGAATTTTCCATTTATTAGAAAAAATTATTATGAATTATTGATTTAGAATTGCTGTTAATTCTATATGCTACTACCCTCTCCTCTTTTAAGTTTAATATGTTTAATTTATATCTACTCTCAGAAATTTTTGGGGTCAAGGAAGAGTTTAAGTATAGAGCATAGCCTATGAATATGAAAAGCTAACTTATATGTTTTTTTAATTTTAATTCAAATATTACATGTTCAGAATATACATTTAAAAATTTTTTTGTCTTAGGTTTCTTGGAAGAATTTACAAAAAAATGAGAATACTGACAATCCATGGGACAGACTTTTAGTGGCTGTTATAATGGTAAGAAATAACAAAAGTGTTTCTGTGTGTCAGCTTGTTACCCTAACAATGGTGTGGTTGTCTGGTTTTAACTGTTTTTTTTTGTTTTGTTTTTGTTGTGTACTGGAGATTTTAACCCAGGGGCACTTTACCACTGAGCTACATCCCCAGCCCTTTTTGGTTTCTATTCTGATACAAGGTCTCACTAAGTTGCTAAGTTGCTGAGGCTGGCCCTAAACTTGGCGATCCTCCTGTCTTAACCTCCAGAGCTGCTGGTTTATGGGCATGTTGGGTTATAGGCATATGCTACTGTGCCCAGCATAAAACCTGAATTTTAGAAATCCATTTTCTCAGTATTATGTAATTTCCATCTCTGTAAATTAACTATGTTTAGTTTTTATCCTGTTGCATAAAAAACAAGGTACACAGGAAGTCAAATGTGGGGCGTTCTGGAGATAAAACTCAGGGGTACTCGACCACTGAGCCACATCCCCAGCCCTATTTTTATATTTAGAGACAGAGTCTCACTGAATTGCTTAGTGCCTTGCGACCCTCCTGCCTGAGACACTCAAGCCACTGGGATTACAGGCATGTGTCACTGAGCCTGGCTTTTTTTTTTTTGCTGGGGATGGTGCTATTAATGAACCTGATGCATGTGGTCTTGGTTCTGTTGGCAAAGAAAAAAAGAAAGAATGACTTCATCAGATTCAATCCTGAGCTGTTCATGTTCTTCTTTTAGCCTTATCTGCAGTGTGTACTATGGATTTTCCTCTTACAGTACTATGAAAAAAAGCATGGAGGGAGATCAATAAGAAAGGATCCCTTTTTCAGGTCAGTTAATTTTTGTATTTAAGTTTTTAACATTTCTACTAAGTTTATGAAATTATGCAGCCATCACCATTTACATAATTTTGAAACAGTTCCAGTATTAGTACTCCCAAAACAATCTTTAGGCCCATTGAGGGATTAACAATTGCTTTCCTGTCTGTCCTCTCATGGCTCTAGCCCTAGGTAATCACTAAGCTACTTTCTGTCTCTGTGAGGTGTGCCTGTTGCAAACTTTTTATATAACAGGAATTATATAATATTTAGTCTATTTTGGTCTAGCTTCTTTCATTTAGCATATTTTTCTTTTTTAAAAAATTTTCTATACTTATTTTTGCAAAATTAACATTAATATATATAATTAGAATTGATGCATATGTCCTTCCCATTGTGCTTACTGCATGCCTAGTATTTTAAATATTTATATAGTACATTTTAAAACATTTTTAAGAAAAGAAATAATGAAATGAATTTTGAAAAACTTAAGCCAAAAAAGACCAATGATTCTCTTAAGTACATTAAATGTATTAACTCTCATATTTATTTACTTTTCACCATAGTGGGCACTGTATTTTAATGTTGGAAAATTCTGACTCACCAGAAAGCACCTTTATTAAATTGTAGGATTTAGATAATAAATTAGTATTGAGTATACAGTTTTACACTTAGCATAATGTTTGGATGGTTACTTCTGAATTTTTTTCTCTCATAGCCAGAAATCTTTCATCTTCAGGTACTGACCTCCCATTCACTCCTTAACTTCCTACAATCTGGTTTTCTCCCTTACCTCTCCATTGATATATATTTTTTTAATTTCCAGTAAGGCAACTAATGGTTTTATCATTGTCTTGTCTGGTCAGCCCAACTTATTTGTCTGAAGCTTTTAACATTGTTGACTCCCCCTGCCTCATATTTTTCTGTTTTCCACGTTGGTATCATCTTTTTGCCTCTTCTCTTCCTGATCAGAATTTCCTTTGTAAGCACTTCCTCTGTCTACCCACAAGAGTGATGTTTCTGTGGGTTCTGACTTCAGCCCTTATCTACTCTTTGTGGGCAATTTCACTTTATACCTAAGTTCTAAGTTCTTTGAGGGAATGGTTCATGTTTTTTATCTCCTTGTGGAGAATACCTGACAGATACTAGTCATAAATAATAATGTTGAAAAGATAAATGAATTGATGTAGATAATATTATTTAAATGCCAGCCATCAGTGAAAAATATGCTTTTATTTTTTAAATTTATTTTTAAAAATATTTAAAAATTTTTTTAAATATACTTGTAATTCCAGCTTTCAGAAATAATCTTAGATTTCATGTTAATGTTCTTAAAAAAATCTTTTCTCAATGTACTGCCAAAATTTCTTAGTATCTTAATTATTTGAAAATTTACTATATTTATATTCTTAGGACCCTTTCAACAAAGTTCAAAACTAGGAAGTTTCCAGAACCACCAAACAATGAGGATGAAGATGAAGATGTCAAGGCTGAGAGACTAAAGGTCAAAGAGCTGATGAGTTGCCAGTGTTGTGAGGAGGTAATTTAGACTTTATGCCTAAGTCATATTAAATGTGAAATGTAAGTTACCAATGCATAAAATTTAATCTGAAAAATATTTTTCTTTGAATATGTATCAGTCTGAAAAAAGTTTTTCATGGAAAAAGTATTTTTGTCAACTAACTTTTGAATAAGCCATGATTTCAGTCATGAGTGGAAGTTTACTTGTATACTACTCATAATGCATACTTATTAGCAATTTATTCTTATAATATAGGCATAACTGATAGTGCAGCCTGTCATGAAACGAAATGACACATATCTGTTTTATAACTCGCTTTTTGAATCCTGTTTTTGTTATTAGAAACCAGCCATTATGGTCAGCAATTTATATAAAGAATATGATGACAAGAAAGATTTTCTTCATTCAAGAAAAGTAAAGAAAGTGGCAGCTAAATACGTTTCTTTTTCTGTGAAAAAAGGTTGGTATTTAATTACTTTTCTATAAATATCTTTTCTAGAAGAGTAATTTCCATTTCATTTCATTTGAATATGATGATTATTTTTCTTTCAATTCCTGTAGGAGAGATCTTGGGATTGTTGGGTCCAAATGGTGCAGGAAAAAGTACAATTATTAATATTCTGGTTGGTGATATTGAACCAACTTCAGGCCAGGTATGTATCAGTGGTGTGGAATTTGTCACGTAGGATTTTTATTTTTAATTAAGATAATTAATGACAAATTGGGATTTTGATGAAATTGATGAACATTTTCATACATAGATGCAGACATGCATATATGGTATTTCTACTTTTATGATTTTTACATGCATGAGTGATTTATCTACTTAATGGAAGATAGTTTTATTAATTTCAGGAGATGGGGAGCTAGTCTTGGCTCTGCCATTGATTAGTCTTTGATTATTAGCAAGTTACTCACCACTTGGTAGAAACTTCACAATACTCTCCTGCTCCTATTTCCTGTATCTTCCCCACTTGCTGACTTCATACCAGCTCCAGTAAGTAATTCATTGCTTTCCTGGAAAAAAACAGGTACACTCTTTTAAAATATACCTTTATTTTATTTATTTTTATGTGATGCTGAGGATTGAACCCAATGCCTCATGAGTGCTAGGCAAGCACTTTACCACTGAGCCACAACCCTAGCCCCCAGGTATACTCTTTTCTTTGGGTTTTTACTGGAGCTGTTCCTGTGTTGGCTGTACCTTATCTCCCACAAATTCGAACAGCTAAATTCACTTTAGCTCAAATATTACCTTCTGATGCAGCCCCCTGGTTATCCTAGTTAAAATTGTGCCTTACTTTCCTACCTGGCTATTCACTGTAATCACCTTTCTGTCCTCGTCACTAACCTTCATCTTGGTTAGGTATGTATGTCCTTCCATCATCAAAAAGCAATAAAATTGGGTTTGATCCTCAACACCACATAAAAATAAATAAACAAAATTAAGATTAAAAAAAAGCAATAAAATTCTAACCTTATATTATTCTGGTCATAGGAAGGGATTTGAAATAATCAACTTACTTCCCTCACAATAGATACTGACCGAAAAATACTTCCTAATAATTGGTTTGTATTTCTGTAGGTATTTCTAGGAGATTATACTTCAGACACAACTGAAGATGATGACTCCATTAAGTATTTGGGTTACTGTCCTCGGATAAACCCACTGTGGCCAGATATTACATTACAAGAACATTTTGAAATTTATGGAGCTGTGAAAGGAATGAATGCAAGTGACATGAAAGAAATAATAAATCGGTCAAATGTCCTTAGGTTTCTTTTGTTACTTGGGGAGATTTATATTTTACATTTTAAAAATTCCTTATCAAGCATTTCTGTGGATCATTGTTTTCACAGAAAATGATAAATACTTGTTCATGTTTTCTTAACAAAATTGTGTTAGCTATGAAAATAAAAGGCTCTTTTCCTAATAGAATGAATGTACCTCTGAATGTCATGAAACATTTTCATTTAAAGTGAATCATTTTATCAAGACATTAATTTGTTTAAAATGATATAAATTGAAGATTTTTGGTCTTACATAATTATACTAAGCTCCAACTGAGTTAACTGTTTTAGAGAAAGCAATGTCTGATCACAGACAATTTACATTTATTTATTCATATCTTGGTACACTCATTTGATGTTGTTCACTTTTCAGAATAACAAATGCCCTTGATTTAAAAGAACATCTTCAAAAAACTATAAAGAAACTGCCTGCGGGAATCAAGCGAAAGGTACTTTGATGAAACAATAGATATATCTATTGATAGTTTAATGCTCATGGCTGTCTTGATAAAATTCCTCACAGTAAAGCCTTAACAGTCTATCTCCTCTTTTTTTCCTTCCATCTAGTTATGTTTTGCTCTAAGTATGCTGGGGAATCCTCTGATTACTCTGCTAGATGAACCATCCACAGGTATGGATCCTAAAGCCAAACAGCATATGTGGTGAGTACGACTCAAACAACTCTTGAGACACACTGTACTGCCTGATGCTGGAAGAAAAAAAGCAGTTTATTTTACTGTAACTTTTAGTTATAATAATAGTTATGTGTATATCTTGATTTAAAATCCTATGTAAATAATAAAATAGCTAAATATTTAGATTTCCAGAGATCACCTTATTCTTTTAAAATTTTATCTAATTTTTTGTGAAGTATACTATATTATATATAAATACAGTATATATAGTATATGTATTTTATGTATGTTATATATGACATATATACTATATATAATATATATATTCCAGAATGGAAATAAGCATATGAGTAATTATTAAAATAAACTATTCTGCTATTTGAATAGTTTGTAGAAAGGTTTTTCCTAATCATGTAACATTAAGTTATCACTCCGATAATCGATTGTCTTAAACTTATGTTGTAACTCTGCCTGGTAATTTAAAGTACTAATTAGTTGAATACTTCTCTGAACCTTGATTTCCATATTGATAAAATATAAGTTGGATTTTATGGTTACTTTTCTTAAAACATGAAAAAGCATCGATCTTTTTTTTTTTTAATTTTTTTAAAAAAATTATTTTATTTTTTAGTTGTAGATGGACACAATATCTTTATTTTATTTATTTATTTATTTATTTTTAGAGAGAGAGAGAGAGAGAGTTTTTTAATATTTATTTTTTTTAGTTTTTGGCGGACACAACATCTTTGTTTGTATGTGGTGCTAAGGATCGAACCCGGGCCGCACGCTTGCCAGGCGAGCGCGCTACCGCTTGAGCCACATCCCCAGCCCCATCGATCTGTATAATTAATTGTTTTTTAAACTTTTATCCCACATGAACATTTGAAATCATGAAATATCTCTTTATCTGATTAGCTTTCAAAATGAAGAGAAAATAAATTCAAATACATCATAGTTGGGCAGAAAATAATAGCGATAGCAATTGATATTCAATAAGTTTTAATTAACCAAAGTAACCAAATAGTTAAATTAAAATACCCATTATTTTCATTAAAAGATATTCCTCTTTGTATTTTATTTAGCAGGCGAGCAATTCGAACTGCATTTAAAAACAAAAAGCGGGCTGCAATTCTGACCACTCATTACATGGAGGAGGCAGAAGCTGTCTGTGACCGAGTGGCTATTATGGTGTCTGGGCAGTTAAGGTACATGTTTACACAGTAGGCCTTTTGGGAAAGGAGAGTTGGGTGGTGGGTTTTGAAAATCATTCTTTCAAAAACATATAGTCAGATACATTAGTTTAAATGTTAAAAAAATGTTTCTTTGTTTGAATTTTTCATTCAGTTTTCTATAGAATTAGTTGGAAATGTTATCTTCCTTCAGATATGACTAGCTACTTGCATTTGGAATTGGCTCAATTATTCAGTAGTTTCAAATGTTATTTTAAGGTTAGGATATTTGTTATTTTAACAAATTGTTAGGCATTATATTGTATTATATAACACAGTATAAAATAAATGAGTTAATGCATAAATAAATAATTAAATAAGTAACTGTGGGTAGAGAAGAAAATTTTACTTTTGGAATGATTCCAAACAATATATGTAGATATTAACCCTTTGCAAAAGGGGAGCTGAATATTCCACTATCTCATACCCAAGTTTAGGCTGGATTTAGCTAGTCTCTTCTAAAAAACTAAAATGTGGAAAGGGAAAAATAGTAACTTTACAGTTGAGAAACCTGACATATACCTTAACTAAAGCAATATTGTGTAGATATCACATACCCCCTGATGTGATGTGATGTGATGTGAAGGGCACTTCAACAGTGTGCTATTATGTCCCAAACCCCACATTCTAATCTAATCATGAGAAAATTATCAGGCAATTCAAACTGAAGGACATGCTAACAAAAAACATCTAACTAGTACTTGTGAAAACCATCCAAATCATGAAAAAGAAGGTAAGAATAAGAAATTGCCACTGACCATTGGAGATTAAGGAGATGTGACAGTTGAGTGCATTGTGGAACAGAATCCCATAAATAAGACAGACAGAAGTGGAAAACTGGTAAAATCCAAATGAAATCTGGAGTTCAGTTTTTATGCTAGTGTAATAATATGATTTCTTGATTTTGACAAATGTACCATGGGAAATAACATGAAAATATCATGGGAGCGGAAACTGGATAAAGGATAAGGGGATGCTGTATTTATCATCTTTGCCATTTTCTTTTTTTATTTTTATTTTTATTTATTTATTTTTTTAAGCATCAGAAATTTATTGGTTGCTCAAAACATTACATTCATCTTGACACATCATATATCATACATTTGTTTCAAATGGGGTATGAATTCTTATTATTCCCCCGTGTACAGATTGCAGAATCACGTTGATTATACAGCCACGTTTATACATACTGCCAAACAAGTGTCTGTTGTATTCTGTTGCCCTTCCTATCCCCTTCCTATTCCCCCTCCCCTCCCCTCCCTCTACCCCAACTACCATAACTCATTTCTCTCACTCTCTCTTATTTTTATATTTATTTTTTTCCTCCCCTTTGCCTCACATCCTCTTATATGTATTTTTGTATAACAATGTGGGTGTCCTTCCCTTTTCCGTGTAATTCCCCCTCTCTCTCCCATTCCCTCCCACCTCTCATCCCTGTTAGATGGTAACCTTCTTCTCATGCTCTTCCTCCCTGCTCTGTTTTAAGTCACCCCCCTTATATAAAGAAGACATTCGGCATTTGTTTAGGGATTGGCTAAATTCACTTAGCATAATCTGCTCTAATGCCATCCATTTCCCTGCAAATGCCATGATTTTGTTGTTTTTTATTGCTAAGTAATACTCCATTGTGTATACATGCCACATTTTTTTTAATCCATTCATCTGTTGAAGGGCATCCAGGTTGGTTCCACAATCTAGCTATTGTGAATTTGCTGCTATGAACATTGATGATGCTGTATCCCTGTAGTATGCTCTTTTTAGGTCTTTTGGGAATAGTCCAAGAAGGGGAATAGCTGGGTCGAATAGTGGTTCCATTCCCAACTTTTCGAGGAATCTCCATACTGATTTCCAAATTGGTCGCATCAGTTTGCAGTCCCACCAGCAATGCACCAGTGTACCCTTTTCCCTACATCCTCGCCAGCACTTGTTGTTGTTTGACTTCATAATTGCTGCCTTTCTTACTGGGGTGAGATGGTACCTTAGGGTGGTTTTAATTTGCATTTCTCTGATTGCTAGCGATAGTGAGCATTTTTTCATGTATTTGCTGATTGATTGTATATCCTCCTCTGAGAAGTGTCTGTTCAAATCCTTGGCCCATTTGTTGATTGGGTTGTTTGTTTTCTTATTGTTCAATTTTTTGAGTTCTTTGTATACTCTGGAGATTAGGGCTCTCTCTGAGGTGTGAGGGGTAAAAATTTGTTCCCAGGATGTAGGCTCCCTATTTACCTCTCTTATTGTTTCTCTTGCTGAGAAAAAACTCTTTAGTTTGAGTAAGTCCCATTTGTTGATTCTTGATTTTAACTCTGAGCTACAGGTGTCCTATTAAGGAATTTGGGGCCCGTCCCCATGAGGTGGAGATTAGAGCCAACTTTTTCTTCAATTAGACGCAGAGTTTCTTGTTTGATTCCTAGCTCCTTAATCCATTTTGAGTTAACTTTTGTGCAGAGAAAGCATTCGACAAAGTACAGCATCCCTTTATGTTCAAAACACTAGAAAAATTAGGGATAACAGGAACTTATCTCAACATTGTAAAAGCTATCTATGCTAAGCCTCAGGCAAACATCATTCTAAATGGTGAAAAACTGAAGGCATTCCCTCTAAAATCTGGAACAAGACAGGGATGCCCTCTGTCACCACTTCTATTCAACATAGTTCTCGAAACACTGGCCAGAGCAATTAGACAGACGAAAGAAATTAAAGGCATAAAGATAGGAAAAGAGGAACTTAAATTAGCACTGTTTGCGTATGACATGATCCTATACCTAGCAGACCCAAAAGGTTCTACCCAGAAACTTCTAGAGCTAGTAAATGAATTCAGCAAAGTGGCAGGATATAAAATCAGCACACATAAATCAAAGGCATTCCTGTATATCAGTGACAAATCCACTGAAATGGAAATGAAGACAACCACCCTATTCACAATATCCTCAAAAAAAATGAAATACTTGGGAATCAACCTAACAAAAGAGGTGAAGGACCTATACAATGAAAACTACAGAACCCTAAAGAGAGAAATAGAAGAAGACCTTAGAAGATGGAAAGATATACCTTGTTCATGGATAGGCAGAACCAACATCATTAAAATGGTGATATTACCAAAAGTACTCTACAGGTTTAATGCAATGCCAATCAAAATCCCAACGGTATTTCTCGAAGAAATAGAAAA
The DNA here is from genome assembly GCF_001458135.2 of Marmota marmota marmota. Classification (NCBI taxonomy): domain Eukaryota; kingdom Metazoa; phylum Chordata; class Mammalia; order Rodentia; family Sciuridae; genus Marmota; species Marmota marmota. The sequence goes on along the minus strand of NW_025999894.1, from coordinate 2,837,942 downwards.
GGCAATCATGAAATTCATCTGGAAAAACAGAAGACCCAGAATAGCAAAAGCAATCCTAAGCAGGAAGAGTGAATCAGGCGGTATAGCGATACCAGATTTTAAACTATACTACAGAGCAATAGTAACAAAAACAGCATGGTACTAGTACCAAAATAGGCGGGTAGACCAATGGTACAGAATAGAGGACACAAAAACCAATCCACAAAATTACAACTACCTTATATTAGACAAAGGTGATAAAAGCATGCAATGGAGAAAGGATAGCGTCTTCAACAAATGGTGCTGGGAGAACTGGAAAGCCATTTGCATCTTTGCCATTTTCATTTCCTATAAATGTAAAAGTACTCCAGCGTAATTTTATTCAAAAAAAAATTATAAAGATTTAAGTGAGCAATCATTCTTTGAAATTGTCAAGCCATTTTTTTCCCTGTTCTTTCTTTTAAAAATTACTTTAGATGTATTGGAACAGTACAACATTTAAAGAGTAAATTTGGAAAAGGCTACTTTTTGGAAATTAAATTAAAGGACTGGATAGAAAATCTAGAAATAGACCGCCTTCACAGAGAAATTCAGTATATTTTTCCAAATGCAAGCCGCCAGGAAAGGTAAAATATTTTTAACTTAGTTATATTTCATTATAGTGCAATAATCATAAAAGGTTATATTAAGGATTAGCCAAAAAATCTTTAGTCATTGATTATATCTGTATCTCACATTAATACTTCTGTATTATCACCAATACTGGGCTAATAAAATCTGATGCAATTTTATGTCTGTTCAGTGTAATGTCTTTCAATATTTAATAGTACTTAAAATTTTTAAAGTTCTTACTTGGTAGTAATGATAATTATTTTACTATGGATGGAGTTCTTTTATCATTTCAAACAATTTTTATCCAAATAAATTTCAAATAAACTTATTAGAGTTTAATTCTGAATATAAAAAATGTTTAAACTTGAGCATTAGAGCACAGTTGTAGTAATTTTTAAATTTTTCTGCATTTTATCTTTGTTTTCAGTTTTTCTTCTATTCTGGCTTATAAAATTCCTAAGGAAGATGTTCAGTCTCTTTCACAATCTTTTTCTAAGCTGGAAGAAGGTAAGTAGTATTCTAAAGTTTTGTAAGGTAGTTCTCAAATTATGAAAGAATTTTATTTTAAAAGTTCAGAACTGGAGGCAACTTATTGTTGAAACTATGGCAAATAAGAACATAATCTTTTATTCATGTAATGTAAGATATAGATAAATATAAATGCTTTAGGGATTTTGTAGAACAACTATCACAATGTAAACCTTTTAGAATTGTCAGTGGACACCAAACAGCATAGTTTATTATATTACATCTGTATAAATGATCAGCTAGCTTGTCTCTCAGTGGTTTTGTCCAGCATCCAGCAGCATTGTATTTCTTGAATCCTTACTTCCTACTCTAGTGGTAGCAGCAAATGACAGGAGAATTCATGGTGCAAGAGGGTGGGCATTCTTCTAAGTTTTAAAGAAGGTTATTGAAAGAATCTGGATTCTTAGAAAACAAAGCAAACAAACAAAAAAAAGTCTATTTTTAAACTTTTTTTTCCTTTGGAGGTACTTGGTATTGAATTTGTGCATTTAAAAAATAAGTGAAAGTACAAAAATATGTGCTGGTGGCAGTTAAGAGAGGTTAAATGCCCTGGATTGGGCAAATGTTCAGACACAGGTTAGTTTATAGCATTACCTATGAATAAGGGTTATTGTTAATATCTTTCAATACAAATAATGGGATTTTTGTGGTTATTATTATGTGAATGCTGAATAAAAGGTTTTCTTATACCCTATATAGCATCTATGGATCAATGTTTTTTAGCCTTAAGAGTATAAAGGTAAATTCTGTTTTTCTGATGATTTCTTTATAATAAAAAAAAAGTAACCTGAACTGCTTAGGAAGAATTAAAGAATTCAGTATGATAGCAGACATGGCATTGGATTAGATTGCAAAAGCATCTGAAATAAATATAGAATATCTTCTGGAGCCAGGTGTGGTGGCACATGCCTGTAATCCCAACAGCTTGGGAGGCTGAGGCAGGAGGATTTCAAGTTCAAAGCCATGCTCAGCAACTTAGTGAGGCCCTAAACAACTCAGTGAGACCCTGTCTCAAAATAAAATATTTTTAAAAAGGACTGGGGACGTGGCTCAGTTTTTAAATGCCCCTGAGCTTAATCCTTGGTACAAAAAATAAAAAATTCTTAATATTCAGAATCTAGTCCCAGAAGCAAAGAACAGGTTACAGGGGAGTTGGGGAAAGGGACATAGCAGATATTACAAGAAAGGAATAAAGACGAAGGGGATACAGGAGGGAAAGAGGAGATTAGAAAAGGTGAAATAAGACAAGTAATAAACATTAAGTTCTTAAGGTTGTAGAGGAATTGGCATCTGAAGAGAAAAGAAGACTTGAAAGGAAAGTAACAGATTTTGGCATCTTCAATTTTAAATGAGTTGTTTACATGAGTTTTTAAAATAGATTGTTAGCTATCTTACTAGTGATTGCCATTTTATCCTTTTAAAATACTGATAATTAAAATCCTATTTTTATATTTTAATAGCTAAACAGACTTTTGCCATTGAGGAATATAGCTTTTCTCAAGCAACATTGGAACAGGTACTTTAAAGTTAATTTAAAAAAAATATTTTAAAGTACAAAGTATCTAATAGCAATTATTTAGGTTTAGATTGAAGAAAGAGATACTGTGATATTATAAAATCATTGTAGAATAATCTTAAACTTTGTACAGTTATAGGGAACTTTATAATTATTTGCTTATTGTTTTCAATTTTTTCAAAAGTTTAATTTACAAATCATATTTGTATACCTTTATGGGGAACAGTGTGATATTTTGATACATGTATATAACATGGAATAGTTAAATCAAGCTAATTTCCATTTGCTTATTTTGAATAGCTCAATTTTTTCTGTTTGGTAAAGAAAGGTGTTTCATATTAAAATATCTTAAATTATTTAAATATTTATAATTATTTTTATGACAGTGCTACTTAACATATTAATCAACAGTTTATTAATCCTTTGAACAAGCATTCATCTTTGCATGTAATTAATGGAGATAACTTATTTTGTTTAAATAGTATTAATATCAATAAGCCTCTTTTGATACTGGTTAATATAATTAGATGTGGCCTTATCCCATTTCTCATTTTGTTAAAAGGTCTTGGAGCTGTGTGGTACTTCATTCATTTATTTCCTTTCATTCAGGTTTTTGTAGAACTCACCAAAGAACAAGAGGAAGAAGATAATAGCTGTGGAACTTTAAACAGCACACTTTGGTGGGAAAGAACACAGGAAGACAGAGTAGTATTTTGAATCTGTATTGCTCAGTCTGTTTGCTGAACTTATTTGTTCTTCACTTCATTTAACTCTGCCATTAAAACTTTATTATTTGAATGGCAACTAGAGAAATGTGAAGGCATTGCGATTTTCCTGTGCTCCTTAATTGAAATGCTGTGGTTGTTGTTTTGCTTTACTTTAAATAAAATTAATATGTAATTAAGTCAACTTGCATGTTTGTATCTGAAGAATTTTGAACTGTAGTTTGTATGCTATATTTCTCACTTGCAAGAAGAGATTCTAAAGAAATAGTGATAGAATAACTATTTGACTAGCTGTGTTTATTTTTAAAGGTCATACCATCTAATTACATAGCTATGTAATGTCCCATTCTAAATTAAAAAAATGAATATATAACTAATATACATATATAAGGCAATGTGAAAGCTTCTTGCTTCTCCTTTTCAGTTTCTAAAAGAAGCTTTCAGTGGAGGTTGGTATCCATAAAAGCTTGGGTAAACCCTAGAAAGCCTCACTGTAGAAATGGAGGGAAGTGGTGTCTATCCACTAGGTGGCAGTCATCAATCATAAAAAAGGAAAGGAGACTTTATTTCAACTGGCAATTTTAGACACAGGTAATAGAAAAAAGTTGGTATTTAAATTATTATTATTATTATTATTTGCTCTTTCAAAGGTGTTTTAGTTATAATTAAAGGACGACTATGGCTAGAGTCTAATTATAATAATCTGCTTTTTTTAAAAAAAAAAAAAAAACTCTGTGGCTAGAATGACAGACACCCCTAGAGGTGAAAGAATTAACCCATACCTTCTTCCCAACATCTAATGGAAGATATAATTTTTTATTGTCTTTCTTGCAAAAAGCACATTTGTTGTTATTTTGTGGTGCTAGGGATTGAACCTAGGGCCTCACATATACTAGGCAAATGCTATCATTGATACATCCCTTGTCCCCAATTTTATTCTTGGGTATTCTTATTTGTTGGATAACCATTTCTATTGGTAAACTATGTTTTGAACCTCTCTCTCTCTCTCTCTTCTTTACAGAGTTTTAAGTAGAACAATGTATAGATGTATATAGTAACTCAAAATCAGTTTGAAACATGGTGGAATATAAATAAACTCCTTTAGGGGTTAAATTAAGGATTAGAAGTTGAGTGTACATAATTTTTTCAGTAAGAACCAGAAATTTACTCTATGACACAGTTGAAGTAAGGTATGGGTAATATGATCTTAGAAATAGTTATATAACCCACGTATGGACTATAGATATTATAGATATAAAATAGTTTAAATACTAATAGTTGGCATTAGATTCCAACTACATGTGTGAAAATATGAGCTTTGCAAAAACAAATATATTTGGAGTGTGATTAATGCATTACAGAGACTTAAAGAAAACAACAGAAAGATTTGGTACTGATTTACTTTAAGTAGCCAAATCCTATAATGAAGTTATTATTAATTCTTTAATGTAGGTAAGAGTTGGTAAACTTCTAGCTCTTTTATGTAATAAGACGTCTGTAATTTTAGGCTCTAGCAACTGATTTAAAATAGTGTTCCTTTTTTAGTATAAGGTACATGATTGATACTTTCTTCTATTGCTTTGGCAGTTGCTGTACATAATCCTACAAATATCTATTTGACCAGCTATCTCAGAGATCCTCTAACTAATCTAACTGAGCCATCTTACAAGCTTCTGCTTAGATTTTATAACCCACAACTAAGTTGTTCTTGTAAGACTTAGTTGGTAGTAGGTTGCCTCCTGCTACCAAACTATAGTTTTGGATTATTTACCTGAGAATCTCACTTTTATATTTGGCTAATGACTACACAATGCATACGATCAAGATACATTTGAAAGAAAATCTTTACATTTGTAGATAAAATAGCATGTTGCATTTTCTAAGCAAGTCATTGCTAAATGGTGCCATAAATTTAAAGAGAAACTTTCTATTATTTAATACTTATGTAAGTACCCAGAGGCCTTTCTTATGGGATGTGATTTTGTAACTATGTGTAGTGTTGAACTTTACATTCACTATAAGAAACAAAATTACATATCATTTTCTGAGGCAGTCACTGGAAAAGGTAGTTTTGGTTTAATAACCTGACTACCCTAAAAAAAAAAAAAGTGTTATTTTAAAATAGAGCATGACTAACAGAACATTAACTACTCTTTCACAGAGTTGATCACTTTAACTTTATGCTTGTGACCGTGCGATCAATGCAAAGTAAAATTTTTTTTCTTGGCAAATGAAAATTGATATTACGCTAACCATAGTCTTCTCTATTGTGTTCATTTACTATTATTGTATATAAAAAACTGCTCCCGAGACATTAGAATTAACTTTATTACTATTATTATTTTAATTTTAATTTTTTTTTAGTTTTTATGTAGTCAGAGGGAATATATCTTGGTCAAAATTAAATTATTTGTAGCAATGTGTTTTTCCTTTGTTCATAGTAACAATCTCTGATGCAGTAGATATTTAACTAAACTAATTATTTGGAAAGAAAGGATAAGTGAGTTGGGAAAAAAAGGAGAGTCAAGTAACAAGTGTACAAATCATAGTTTTGTCCATGTATGTATTTTTAAATGTCTTTAACTGATTTCAAAACTTTTTTGCATCAATACAAGTAAGTCAGTAAATACATTTGTTAAGTAGAAGATGGAAAAGATAGTATAACCTGCCTATTTTCCATCCATGATCAGCTTCTAAAAGTGGAGGAAAGGCTGAGCTTTACAGAGTGGTCACTGAGAAGGCAGACCTCTGCCTGGAGCCCTAAGGAGCCCAGCACTTGGTAGCAAAGAGAAGCACTATGAATATCATTTACCTTTCACTTTGCCGGCTTTTTATTTATTTTCTTTCCAGCTCATTTTTAACAAAAGGCTGTAGGTTTTCTCAAATAGTTTTTTTTTCTTTTAAAATCAAGGAATATTATCTTAAGTTAATATTTTGGTTTTCATCATTAAACATTTTGAGAGTAATTTAATTCAATGAACATTTTTAGCAGCTATGTTTCTAGCAATGGTTCTTCCAATAGAGGGGTGACTATCAATTTTCACCCTGTGAGATCTTGTGGTAATCTAGTAGGAAGATAGATCTTTATATAACTAGCAGTGATATGCCAAATGCTTTGCTAATAGTACTAACAATGTTTTGTAGGAGCACAATTCTTACACTAAGGGTGCTTTTGTTTTTATTCTTATTCTGTTGGTCACCCAACATTTTATTCTGATTGTGCTTCAGATTTGTTAAAATATCATCCTGTATTCTCATGTAACATATAAATAGGCATTAAGTTTTTGAAAACTAGAAATGCTTATTCTTAATATATTTTGAATATTGCTAACATGAACTTTTCATTTTCTGTTTTGAAGTAGCATCACATAAAATGAGAGTTTATCTCAGGTGAATTATTTTTATATCAGCTATTCTTATAAGGTAAAAGTTTACTTATTTTTTTATTTATTATATGTAATTATATGTAATTCTCAATGCTGTCCTTTAAGAAAAGTGAAATGCTTATATTATTAATAAGCTTTAAGAAGCTGAAAATATAAGTCACACTCTTCATTTTGTGTATTGAAATGAATTCTTTGTTATTCAGTATTGATAAGTGAATGAGAGGATCATATTAAAATTAAAGTAAAAACCTGGCACTTAAATTGTTAGTTATTTTTTAAGTATTAAGGGGAGTCTTCAAGTAGGAACATTGAGGTAATTATGTTTTTTTAAGTTGGAAATTTTTTATTAGTGCATTATATACTTATACAAAATACTGAGGTTTATTTTTACATGCATGGAATATAATTTACTCCACTTCAGTCCTAAGTACTTTTCTTTCCCTCCCTTCCTTCTCATGTTCTGCTTTCTTTACTCTACTGGTCTTCTTTCTATATCTATGTGTATTTTTTAATTGGTGCTTAAAGATTTACATAAAGGTGAAATGCACTGTAGTATATTCATATATGTACATAGCATAATTTGGTCACTTAGCATGATGGTATCCAGTTCCATCCATTTACCTGCAAATAACATAATTTCATTTTTCATTAATCTTGAGTAAAACTCTATTATGTAAATGTATACCACATTTTTTTTATCACTTTATTGGTTAATGGGCCCCTGGGCTGGTTTTAACTCACATTCAGACTTTAAACATAAATTAGGTTTATTTATTGATATTTTTATCTCAACTATTTTGTACAAATATAAAGGAATCATTCATTTACACTTTATAACATTTAACATACTAAGTTATTCCCAATTATTTAACACTATGTACAAATTTATCTATTTTCTTAGAATTTTAAAAATAAATTTGATTGTTTTAAACATTTAGGCAATATTTTAAATTTAAAGAATAGATTTTCTTCCCAGGCACCTAAACAACTCCTGCAAATTAATAAACTGCTTTTTAAAATAAGCATATCAAGTTCTCAAATTGTAAGCATCTCAAAACTAGACAACATATATAGAACTATCTAATTGCAAGACTTGCTAGCACAGTTGCATAAAGGATTCTTGCATTAATAAAATATCAGTATAATATTTTCTTTCTTCATACCTACAATGTGCCTTCCTAGAGTACACATGCTAATAAAAAGTCTATGAGGTACCACAATTTTCTCCTTTAATAACTGGAAACCAAAATATGGATGCTAATTAGGTAGCTTAAATAATGTGGCATTGATCAAGGCCTGTCTGTAAATTCAGTGCTCACCCAGATGTAGAGCCTGGGTCCCTTTCCAGGACTGACCTGACAGCTGTTGAGGTAGTGCTGTTTTTAGGTTCAGACTTTGGTTTTTGAAATTGCAGTATATCTTAATTCAGTCTAGTTCAGGTTTTTGTAACCCACTATTTTACCTTAACACAGGGTATCACTTCATTCCATTGTTATATTTCTCAAAACTCATGATAATGGGACTTTCTGACTTCTCTGTTCTGACCACAGCATTATCTTCTTAAATACTAGCTAAATGAATCCCTCACCTGGGTTGCAATTTTACTTCCCTTTCTATTTTATAATTCTTTCTTTGAAATTTACTTTTCACTAGCACATACAACATTTTTACCTGTTTATGTACAGTGTGACAATTGTTGTATAATTTATTCTTTCAGTGACTGGGATTCAAACTGGGGCCTTGCACATGCTAAGCATACACCCTACTGCTGAACTATATACTTGTAACATCTTTAACCACAATATTATGGTCATTTTACTGACAGAATGATACCATTATTGTTTTGGATGATCTTATCTAATTGTTATGTATTAATATATTTTTGTCATATAGTTGGAAGAAAAGTTACTGAGTACTACTTATCTTGCTTATATAATGATGAGTAATTTCTTTGGCCCAATTATACTACTTATGTTTTTATGTAATTATTTTAAAGGTGATTTTTTTTGTCATTTTCTGTTGACTGCATTTAAAAACTCACATAAATATATGTATACTTAAGTTTATAATTGAACAAGATTAAAGTTATTCTTACTCAGGCTTTACAAATTGGTGGGAAACCCTAACTCTAGTGTTAGCACTGTTAATTTTAAAAGATATTATTTTTATGCTTTAATTTTTTAATAAGTAGGTAATACATGTGGCACAGTTGAAAATTTGAAAGTATTCAAGAATAAAAACTAAGTCATCCTGATCTGCTAGGGTAAGAATAAACTACCTGCAAAGCCCAAATGGAACTTCTGGTCTTTAAACATGAAAATGCAGGTTTTATTTAGCTGGTAAAAGAAATACAACCTAAAATGTGTGACTGTGGGTACTGAATACACTAGCTTTAGAATTTATCTTCCCCAAATTAAGGCACTAGGTAGTCCTTGAAGGCCACGCACAGCAGCCTTTAATCATCAGAACCAAATTCTTTTCATTGTCGTTCATGTGTTCTTAGATGTTATATTCTGTGCCTGATATACATCAACACTGTTCTAAGCACCAGGGACTGTACATTATTCAAAAATGCTGTACAAAAAATTTTGCTCTGAGTTTTTATTAAGTAGAGTGAAACAAACTACCTACCTAGATAGAATATATGTTGTGTTAGATGGGGAAATAAAAAGGCACATCAAGACTCTGGGAGTCAGATTGGGTGTTGCAGGTGAGAGCAACCCGGTCTCATGTGAGAGCACACAGGAAAACAGAATTATAGGCAGAGGGAACACAGGTACAAAGGCCCTGAGGCAAAGCACGTGCATATCTGAGAACAAATGGGACTAGTGAGATGAGCCAACTCATGAAGGGGGAAGCTAATAGAAGAAGGGTCAGAGAGAGATAGCAGAGGGGCCCTATGGACCTGTTATGAACTATGAGTGAGGTCAGAGGTCATTGGAGGACTCTGAATAAATGTGTGACGTCATTTGCCGTATCTGAACAGGAAAACTTTACTGCTAGGTTGAAAATAAACAAGATTTGAAGGGGTGGAAGAAGAGAGATCCATTGGGAGGCTACTGCATTTGATTTGGCAAGAGATGCTAAGTTGAGTCAGGGATGTGGTACAAAGTGGTTGGATTCTGGATGTTCTGAGGGCAGAGATTTTAGGGCAGTGGGGTGTGGGAGAAGGATCAAGGACTGCAAGGTTTTGGGGGTTTTTTGTTTTGTTTTTATCCCTTGAGCTACGAAAAAAATAGAATTATCAGCAATTATTTTCTCAAGTAGATTATCAAGTAGATGAAGAAGACGTTGACTTTGAGGAAGTCAGGAAAGGATCAGGAATCCAGTTTGAGACTTATTAAATTTGAGACGTTCACCCAAGTGGTGGTGTCTAGTGGGCAAAAGAAAGAAACCTCAGAAGCAATGGTACCTCTGAGTCTACTCAAAAGCTGAGAGTCAACAAGTATTAAGCAGTAGATTAAAATGCAAAAAGGTCCTGACAGCAAGACACAGCTAACACTAACTGACAGACACTGCCAAAAGGTTGGGGTCCTGAGCCCAAGTAAGGAAGTCTTGAGAACAGATCTGGGACCTAGTGGATCAAAACATTAGCTACTGAAGGACTGAACATAAGGAAGTTGTAAGGTGCACTGAGCTGGCTGATTTCCTTGAAAGTCCTGGTGAGGAATAGAAAGACAACTTTGAAGAGAGCCATCCCTGAAGGGTTGGTAACATAAGAAAATAATACAGGTAACCAGAAATTCATAGTACCACAGAGTCAGAAAATGGATCATCAAGTTCTCCGACCTGTTTACTAAAGAATGTTTATTTCAGTGTACCATCAGAAGAGAGCTCTAGTTTGGAAACTGCATTAACTGCTTGAAACCCTCTGCTTCCTGTACCAGGTCCATAGAATGGCCTGTTTCTGGCTATAATGGATGCTGTAAAGAATCATCTATATTGTCTTCATGAATAAAGAGCATTTTTCTCCAGCCACAGAGGGTGCTATCAGAAAATAGTGTTCTGCTTTCAGTTCTCTAGGGCAGTCTTAGGTATCTCATGTAAGATCGACTCCAGAATCTGCTTCTACATCCCTTTCTGGCCATTAGAAATAATGTGCCACTCAGCAGCTACGGGACCTAGGCACATCTACCCAGGGTAGCTTGGAGAATGTTCACAGGACTGGATTTTGAGGGTGTTTGATAAGGTGCTGAAGAACATAAAGTTGGACCAGTTTGTTGGGTAGCACTCTTCTGGCATGCAGCATCTTTTAATACCCTGGCAAGAACCCCAGGAAATAGTGTGAAAACACTGCTACAAGCATGGAAAAAGCAATGTTCGTATGTGATTCTACAGTACCACAAATAAATGTTGAAAAGCTGTGTTTTGTTAGGGAACAAAGGATGAAAAGACTTGGAAAACTTGGCATGCTTGAGTGGGTGGACTGTATGAGACTGGAAAACAAAGTAGATGACTAAATTCAAAGCAGTGAGGAGCAATTAGTCAGAGCACACCAGCATCACTCTAACCTAGTGGTGGCTGTCCTATGAGCTGATGGAAAGTAATGCTATTATAGAACTATGCTCATGATGGCAATCGGGACAATAAAATCCAGAATAACAGCTTAGCTAGCAGTGATTAAGAATCAGAAACCATATGGACATAATTATTGTAGTGAACAAGGAGAAGTGCAGAACTTCTGGCATAAAACAGCTCTGTTGAAACACCTGCTCAGAGAAACTTGACCAAAGCAGTGTGGCTTCTAGCAGCATAAGGCTACTGTAGGGTGTAGAAAACCTCTCAGAAAGCTATTCCTGTCAGTAAAATATATCATGCAACTCTGAAGCTTCTCTGTCCATTCCCTTTAAATGTAATTATCAAAAGGTTATAAGGCCTCTATCTTCCAGGCTCTGAAGGATAGAAACCTAACTTCAACAACTGCCAGCCAACACACAATTGTCCTAATTACATATGCAATGTGATTTGGTAGTTTTTCACTCCTTTGACTGCTATGCCTCCATTTCCCCTTTTTTCCTTTTTTTTTTTTCCATTTAAAGCACCTAAATCAACCTCTACACAAATGAGAGGGAAATTTACCTTTTTCTCTGATGTCAGTAGTTACTAAATAAAGTCTGTTTTGACTACTTTAATGTCAGGCCATGTTTTTCTTGGCAACTTGGTGGGAAGGGTGGAGATAGTGACCTGTAGAATTACCAGGACAGTAAAAAGAGTACTGCATCCTGGGGACCATACTATCAAATGTCTGTTATCAATAGGGTTGTAACTAGTTTTTGCATTTAGATCCATGATGGAGGATCAGGAAGTTGAGGGCCTCAAAATTGTCTCAATAAAAGGTCATGAGCCCTTGTCCAGTTCCTGGATCTGAGCCAATGTTTTGTGCCTACAACCCATTCAAAGAAAAAGAAGTTGGGTCCCTAAGAAGAGAGCCCTGCATTATCTTGGAAAGTACATAGCATTCCCTCAGACCTCCTTCAAAGGAATTGTGGCATTGACTCAGGTTACTATACAATGGAGAAGGCAGAATGCTTACACATTTTAGGTCTGTTGTACACAGTGTCAAAGACAACATAGACTCGGACTCAAAGCATCATCATGGCATCTCTGTCAGAGTGGAGACATTTGAAGACTAGGTAACTAAAAATCGTAGCATAGATTCAGAGTAAATGAATGCTAGTGGTCTCTGGACTCATCTTCACATCTCTATTCCCTGAATTTTTATTTGGGAGACACACTTGGGGATTGGCATGGCCCCCACATTGTTTCTTTGTCTTGTGGGGTAAGAATTGTCATGGTGCGTGTGTGTTATGGTTTAGATGTGAGGTGTGCTGCAAAAGCTCCTGTTAATACAGGAATGTTCACAGGTGAAACGATTAGGAGAGCTGTAACCTAATCAGTCCATCCTAGTTTGAATTGACTAACAGGATGGTAACTCTTGAGCAAACACTATTCAACCCAGTACAGACAGGAAACTGTTCTCTTCCCAGCAAAGAGTGGAAATGAAAACTTTCATTTTGGGAGAAGGAATAGGAAAAATGGGAAGAAATCAGTCCTGCCCTTAAAGACCTAATGACGCTGGAGGTGGGGGTGTGTTCTTAATCATATTTCCATTTTAATATACTGATCTTGTCCTTGTAAAAATCACATTTTGGAGGATGATTATCTGTAAACTCAACTAGTAGCTCTAGATGAGCACCTTATAGGTGCCTGTCTTTATCTTTGCAAGAGCTTCTGTCGCATGGAACACTGACTTAGAAATGATTTACTTTCTACTCCAAGCAGAAAGAGAGTCAAACATTTTGCATTAAAGAAGACCTTAGAAGATGGAAAGATCTACCTTGCTCTTGGATAGGCAGAATTAATATTATCAAAATGACTATTCTACCAAAAGCACTATACAGATTTACTGCAAGTCCGATCAAAATCCCAATGCCATTCCTCATTAGAAGTAGAAAAAGCAATCATGAAATTCATCTGGAAATATAAGAGACCCAGGATAGCTAAAGCAATCCTTAGCAGGAAGAGTGAAGCAGGTGGCATCACTATACTAGACCTTAAACTATATTACAGAGTAATAGTAACAAAAACAACATGATATTGGCACCAAAACAGACTGGTAGACCAATGGTACAGAATAGAGGACACAGAGACTAACCCACAAAACTACAATTATATTAGACAAAGATGCCAAAAACATGCATTGGCGAAAAGATAGCCTCTTCAACAAATGGTGCTAGGAAAACTGGAAATCTATATGCAACAAAATGAAATTAAACCCTATCTCTCACCAGGCACAAAACTCAAAGTGGATCAAGGACTTAGGAATTAAATCAGAGACTCTGTGTCTAATAGAAGAAAAAATAGGCCCTAATCTTCATCATGTGGGATTAGGCTCCGTCTTCCTTAACAAGATTCCTATAGCACAAGAATTAAAACCAAGAATCAATAAATGGGATGTCTAGCCAGCAACCCACGCTGGCTTCATGAAAGAAGGTTCGAATCATGAGCAAAATGCTAGGAAGTTTTAAATTAAAGAGACAAGACTCTAATTACCTTTAAAACCAGCTCCAAGATGGCTTCTCCTAGCTCCAGCCTCCAGCTACCTAATATGGTAGCGAGGTTTACTGATGAGGCTAGCGAGAGAGAACACGCCAGGGAGTGGACTTTTATTGGGGAACAAAAAATTCCAGGGAAAATCCCATCCCATGAAGATTAAGGGGGGCAGCATCCCAAGGTCAGGGGCAACGATTGGGTCTTCAGGGCAGTGGCCAGACACTCCTCTGCACAGACAAACCCTTGGACCTGGAGAAGGGTGGGGAAAGCTCTGACAAAGTGCCTCTCACCCAGCCAGGGAGGTAACTCAAATCACGTGTGAGGATGGCCTCCCACAGGGATGGAATCAAACTAAAAAGTTTCTTCTCAGCAAAAGAAACAATCTGTGAGGTGAACAGAGAGCCTACATCTTGGGAGCAAATCTTTACCCCTCACACATCAGATAGAGCACTAATCTCTAGGATATGTAAAGAACTCAAAAAGCTAAGCATAAAAAAAAAAAATCAACAAATGGGCCAAGGACCTGAATAGACACTTCTCTGAAGAAGATATACAATCAATCAATCAAATGAAAAAGTGTTCATCTTCACTAGCAATTAGAGAAATGCAGTTAAAAACTACTCTAAGATATCATCTCACTTTAGTCAGAATGGCAGTTATTATGAAGACAAACAATAAGTGTTGGCGAGGATGTGGTGGGACTGCAAATTGGTGCAGCCAATATGGAAACCAGTATGGAGGTTCCTGGGAATGGAACCACCATTTGACCCAGCTATCCCTCTCCTTGGTTTATACCCAAAAGACTTAAAAACATCATACTACAGGGACACAGCCACATCAATGTTGATAGCAGCACAATTCACAACAGCTAAACTGTGGAGCCAACCTAGATGTCCTTCAGTGGATGAATGGATAAAAAAAAAAATGTGGCATATATACACAATGGAATTTTACTCAGAAATAAAAGATAGTAAAACCATGGCATTTGCAGGTAAATGGATGGCGTTGGAGAAGATTATGCTAAGTGACGTTAGCCAATCCCCAACAGATGCTAAATGTTTTCTCTGATATTAGGAGGCTGACTCATAGTGGGGTAGGAATGGGGAGCATCGGAGGAAATGATGAATTCTAGATAAGGCATAGGGGTGGGAGAAAAAGGGAAGGGGGCAGGGGATTAGCAAGGATGGTGGAATGTGAAAGACATCATCATCCAAAGTACATGTTTGAAAACACAAATTGGTGTCAACATACTTTATTTACAACCAGAGATGAAAAATGGTGCTGTGTACATGTAATAAGAATTGTAATGCATTCCACTGTCATTTATTTTTTTAAAAAAAATCAATAAAAAAAGAAAAAAAATGTAACAAAAGTATACATTTACTTCTTGTCCTAAAGTTACATATTAAGGTTTTCTACCCTTGTCAATATATTCCAAAGAGACTTGAATCAACTGGATATTTCAGAATATGACCATCATCCACTCTGCTGAGGACATCATGGATTTCATGAGCAAGAAGTGGCTACTACATTGAAGGCTTTGGTAAGACATAGTGCTATAGAAGAGATATATCGAAATCTAACACAAATAATACTCTGCTTGAAAATAATATTTTAACATGTCTCCTTTACAAAGTATCCTGGATTTCTTCTTTGAAAATCTTATTTTCAGCAAAATTATTTATTTTGGCCTGGATACTATATTGTGGCCTCTTGTTCATTGTAGAATATTTACTGGTCTCTTCCCACTGGATGTCAGTAGCACCCTTCCCCAAATGACAACCAAAAGGTCTCTAAACTGTCAGATATCTTGTGTAGGCAATAGGGACAAAAATCACCCCCATTTGTTATGTGTGTGTGTGTGTGTGTGTGATACTGGAGATGAATTCCTGGGGCCTTGCACATGCTAGGCAAGTGCTCTACCACTGAGCTACATACCCAGCATCATCCCCATTTGATGTCACTAATTTAATGCATATAGTTTTGTTAAAAATAGATTCATTTACCCAAAAGTGTCAGGGTAAATGTATCTTTAACACTACCCCCCCATGCACAATAATGTTTTATACTCTGTGCTCAAATGGAGGTGAGCTCTTGGTTTTGCTTCAATCATAGTAGCTTTTTATTGCATGATAAAAAACTAAGAAAAACTAGGGTAAAGGAGGAAAGATTTCTTTTGGCTCACAGTTTCTAAGGTTTTCATGCATAGTTGTTTGGTCCCATCACTGTCAGCTTGCGATGAGGAAGAACATCATGGTGTGGAGTATATGGCAGAGCAGATTGCTCACCTCATGGCAGCTAGGAAGCAGAAAGTGAGAGAAAGGGGTCAGGGATAAAATATTGTCCTCAAAGGGATACCCCCAAGGACCCACTCCCTTCAACAGGCTGCCACCTCTTCCAGTTTCCATCACCTCCCAATGGGCCATTCAGCTGTGAATCTATGAGTGGATTAGTCCATTGATGTGGTCAGAGCCCTCATAATCCAAACATTTCCCAGAAGCCCCACATCTGAACATTCTTACACTGAGCAACAAATCTTCCACAGATGAACTTTTGGGGACATTCCAGATCCAAACCATGACAGTTCGTATGAACTGATAAACATATTTCAATTCTATTTTTTTGGGGGGTGGGGTGCTGAGTATTGAACCCAAGGGTGCTTAACCACTAAGCTGCATCCCCATCCCTTTTTATTTTTTGAGATAGGGTCTCTCTAAGTTGCTAAGGCTGGCTTTGAACTCATGATCCTCCTGCCTGAGCCTCCCAGCCACTGGAATTACAGGTGTGCTTCCATTCTGATTTTTAAATAAATATATTCTATTAGAACTTGATAGACTATATCTACAAAGATTGGAGGTTTGTGTGTACATATGTGAATATTTTTAGTGGTGTTTTGAGTTAATCTGGGTTACTTTTGAATATTTTGTGATCTCTTTTTATGAGAAGTTATTACTTTCAAAATTCAATTTATTTTTAGCTGATATATAAAAACAAAGATTATTAACAGGGTACTCTGTGATATTTCAATAGATGGATATATTGTATAATGTTTAAATCAAGTTAAGCATACCTATTTTCTCAAACATTTAGCATTTCTTTATGGTGAAGAGTTTTAAAATCTTTTTTATCCTAAGGCACTAGACATGGGGAAAAAATCCTGTGTTTATGAATTGGGAGAACTGATATTGTTAAAATGGCCTTCTATCAAAAGTGATAAACAGTTTCAATGAAATCCCATAAAAAATCCAATTTAATTATTCACAGAATTAGAGGGAAAGAAAAAGTTCATGGATGCACCAAAGACCCTAAATAGCCAAAGCAATCCTGAGCACGAAGAACAACAATGCTGGAGGGATCACAATACCTGATTTCAAAATAAATAATACTCACTGTAACAAAAACAGTGTGGTATTGTCATAAAAAAAATACATGGATAGAATGGAATAGAAGATCCAGGAATAACCTCACACATCTATAGTAGTCTGATTCTTGGCAAAGAAGCCAGAAACATGTTGGAGGAAAGACTACCTTTTTAGCAAATGGTACTGGGAGAACTGCATTTAGAACATTGAAACTGGATTGCTATCTGTTAACTGTGTGTAAAACTTCAAAAGGGACCAAGGACCTTAAAGTTAGACTTGAAACTCTGAATATACTAGATGAAAACATAGGGGAATCACTTCAAGATATTGATATAAGCAGTGATTTCCTGAACAGGATTACAGAACTCAGGCAAGTATTGACAAATGGGATTACATCAAAGTAAAAAGCTTCTGCAAAGCAAAGGAAACACTCAACAGAATGAAGAGAGAAACTACAGAATGTGAGAAATTTTTGCTAGCTAGCTCTTCATGTACCAGAGGATTACTATCCAGGATATATAAAGAACTAAAAAAATTGAACACCAAAAGGAACTAATAATTCAATCAATGAATTAATTGGACATGATCTGAACAGATAATTCTGAAAAGGTAGTACAAATGGGCAATAATTATATAAAAAATTCATAATACCTGTAGTCATCAGGGAAATAACAATACTGCATTGAGAATTCATCTCACTTCAATCCAAATGGCTATTATCCAGAAATCAGACAAATAACAAATGCTAACAAGGATGCAGGGGGAAAGGAACCCTTATACATTGTTGGTGGGAATGTAAACTAGTACAGCTACTATGGAAAACAATGTGGAAAAAGTAGTTGGACATGGTGGCACACACTGTTAATCCCAGCTGCTCAGGAGTTTGCAGCAGGACGATCACTAACTTCTAGAACAGCATCTATAATTTAGTGAGACCCTGTCTCAAAATACAAAGATCTGGGAAAGTAGGCAGTGGTAGAGAACCCCTGGGTTCAATCCCCAGTACTGCAAATGCAACAACAACAACAAAAAGGAAAAATAGAACTGTCGTATGGTCCAGCTATAACCTAAGGTAATCAAAATTAATACCCATGCTTATTGTAGCACTATTCATAGAAGCCAAGTTCAGCCTAAATGCCCATTAATAGTGGAATTAGTTCCTAAAGAAGAATGTCATTTGCAGGAAAGTGGATGGAACTGGAGATCAACATGTTATAGAGATAAGTCATACTCAAAAATCACATATTTCACTCAAATGGGGAATCTAGAAAATTTTATGAACAGCTCATGTTCATCTTGGGCACCTACTTCTAATATTCAAAATGTAGATTTGTAAGTAGTGATTGCTCCCACCAAAATTGAATACTCCCAAATTGGGAATGTATTATGAAAAATAGAAGGAAGACTATTAGGGAAGGGGAAGGAAACCAAACAGAGGGGAAGGAGGGATAAAGGCAATAAGGAGGGTGAATACCATCAAAGTATGGTATAGGCATGTATAAAAATGCTGCAAAAGAAAGTTAATTTGTACAGTTACTTTGTGCTAATAAATATTATAAAAATCCCTTTCAAGCTTTTTTTAAGTGTAAAATGCATTATTGTTATCTATAGTCACCCTAATATGCAATAGCACACCAAAACTTCTTGTTCCTATTTAACTGAACTTAGTTAGACCTCGTTGATCAACCCCTCCCCACCTATCCCTTCCCTCTACTCTTCCCAGCCTGTGGTAAGCATCATTTCACTTTAGCATCTATGAGATCAACATATTTGATGGTCAACAAATGAGTGAGAAAAGGTGATACTTGTCTTTCTGTGCCTGTCTTGTTTCTGCCTACTGTTTTAACGTAGTTTCTTAATGAGGTTCCCAATTTGGGAGTATTTATTTTTGGTGGGAGCAATCACTATTTAAAAGTCTACATTCTGAATATTATAAGAAGGTGCCCAAGATGAACATGAGAGGTTCATAAAGACTGTGTGGAAGATCTATGTGTGTACAACTTCCTTACACTTTGAAGTTCAAATAAAGAAAATTTTAAGAATTCCACTTGTATTATTTATGTTACAGCCATTAAAATAATACATATTGTTATTGGAAGATGCAAACCAAGAATGTTAGCATTCACGGACATTCCCATGCAGCTGAGGATACAAAACTTCCTGGCAAATTAGTGTGAGAAAAGTTGTGAACTGATTTGTGTAGAAAGCCACTGGAACTATTTTGGTCTTCTTGTCTAGTTATAAGTCAAAAGAATTTACAATAAAGTTTACAATTTAAATTCAGAGCTCTGTGCAAGGTGAGAATGAATCCCACATTGGAAATGTGATAATGACAAAGTTATTTATTTGAAAATATTTTATTTCTAACTTACACTTAAAGTCTACTCACGCCCACTCCTTAATGTCTCAGTAGCCTGGAGACAGAGTTTCTAATCCTGTCAGGTGAAGCAGCTAAGCTGCAGGTGCCTTCTATGCCCTTGGAGAGATGGGGCAGACAAGGGAGCGAAACTCTTTGACCACTAGATGACAGCAGAGGGCTATGTCAAAAGGGCCCCTTCCCAGTCTTGACCCAGTAAGGGTAAGAGGGCGGTAAGGTTGTCTGAGCAATGGCAGAGCCAGGGAGGTAGTCAGAGAAGTTAGAGATTAAGCTCCCCTGAGCTAAAATGTCACCCAAGTGCTAGTTTACTTGGGAAATAAGAAGTGACAGTTGAAAAACATTCTCAACATTTGAAGAACAAGAAATGTAGGGTGAGGCAGAAGACAGCCCCAGCTATTGTCAATGGACAACAGCTGAGGTGGGTTTCTATATCATCAGTCTTCTTTGGTAACTTTAAGGAGAAATGGAATCTGAAACTTCTCAGTGCTTTGAATGATAGGTAGTCATGGAATCCTGTTGTCTGTTATCAGCTCTTCTCCCTAAAACAAATTTTATTGACAACTGAAATAACTGGGCAGGGATTGGCAAAGATGGTGAAAGGACCCTTTCACTCCAATCTGGCACCAAAAGGTGATGCTGGGTATCATCTTTATTAATTAAGGTATAGCCACATTCTCCAGCCTGATTTTTTTCCTCACTTCTTTTGCTTCAAATAATAAAACTAGTGGAACTGACATACTTGAGATAATTCATTTTTTCTGCATAAATCATTAAGAATTTCATTGCTAATTCCCCCCAGGAGTGTCAAGGTGAATCAAAATAAGAGTGCCATTTTATTGGAATATTTAAAAACTAAAACAGCTCCTCCTACTGTTAGAAGAGAATCAATGTGCAAGAACTAAGCTTTAGGAATAATCACTAACTTCATTCATTGAGAGTTACTCTGTGCAAGGCATTATTCCATTACTCTATGTACCTTTTGTACTCTTGCAGTTCACTAACCAGCAGCAACAAAATGAACTGAGCATTTGTCGACACTACAGATTCTCAGCTCTCCCCAGATCTACCACATCAGAAACTCCAAGGATGTGGTTCAGCCCTCTGCATTTTAACAACTCCTCCTGGTGATTCTTGTGCATGCTCAAATTTGAGAACCACTGGTATTGAATATTGCATTTAATCTTATAACCACCCTAAAAGTTAAGAATTTTTCTTTTTTCAGCCTTTTAATGTATAGCTGGATAATCAGAGACCATTAAGGTTAAATGACTTACCTGGGAACACTGAGTTTCTGAGTGATAGAGCTAGGATATGAACTCAGGCAATATTATTTTATGTATTACACATCCTGTATTGTTGACCATTTCATCTCACAGAGAGTACCACTTAGTTTTTTATGGCATTTGAATTCTGTCCCTTGGTACTTGTTAAATATTAAATACCCTTGTTAAACACAACATGTATCATAGGTAGCTCTCTTGGATGCATGTGCCTCCATGTACATGTGAGAGTGTATGTTGCCAAAAGTGCTTAGAGGTGGCTATTTGTTATTAGTCTTGTCATGTGATCAGTTGGGAAGTGAATGGGAAAATGAGAATCAGCATTAGTGAGAGCAGAGATTTTTCAAATGTAAGCAGCCATCAGAATTGCCTGGCCTGGGAAGGCATTGCAGAGAAGGCTGAGCCCTCTGAATG
This sequence comes from Marmota marmota marmota, assembly GCF_001458135.2. Classification (NCBI taxonomy): domain Eukaryota; kingdom Metazoa; phylum Chordata; class Mammalia; order Rodentia; family Sciuridae; genus Marmota; species Marmota marmota. Next base: position 2,816,710 of record NW_025999894.1, on the reverse strand, counting down.
GAAGCTGTGTGTGGCCTAAGGATTGGAAAGATTCTTCATGAACAGACTTTGGAAAACTTTTTAGAAGTCCTTTCCAGAAGGTCTTCTGAAAATGAACATTCAGTTTAGAAAAGACATTTGAGAAGAGCCCTTTATTGGAAGCTGTTAATTCTGAAACGGGATGTGAGGGAGTGCTGGTAAAGTGAGCTTAGAGCAAACCAATTACCCCAAAACTTTTGCATCTTAAAATACAATAATCGTTTCCCAATTTCTGTGAATCAGGAATCTGAGCATAGCTTAGCTGTGTGCTTCTTAAAGTAATGACAAGCTGGATGTTGTAGCATGTGCCTGTAGTCCCAGCTTCTTGGGAGGCTGAGGCAGGAGAATCACTTGAACCCAGGAGTTTGGGGCCAACCTGGGCAACACAGGGAGACAATGTCTCTTAAAAAAGATTAAGAAGAAAAGATAAACAAAAGCCAAAATAAAATGAAACAAACAAAAAACCATTTGGAGGAAAGGGGTACGATGTGAAAAAATACAAACTACAAAAGATAATATAGCACCATGAGAAGAACTGGATGCTAAATTAAAGAACAGTCCAAGGATCAGACTAAAACAAGTCAAGCTTGCACCAGGAATCCCACTTTGGTAGAGTTTTAAAAATTTGGAAACAGTAATCATAAAGCAATCATTGTTTATATATGAATTTCTTGTTTAAAAATTCCAAATAAATTAGAATTAATGAGAGTTCAGTCAAATTCAAATTAACATAAAATTATACTGCTCCTAAATACAAGCAAACATTCATTAGGAAATATGTTAAAAAATAGATCCTATTGAGTTAGTAATAGAAACTCAAAGGTATCTAGAAATAAATCCTGCAAAAGTCATGGGAGACTTTAAGGGTAAAATATAAACATTTTATTGAAGGATATAAAAGTGGCTCAAATAAATGAAGCATTTTCCTGTTAAGAAAGAGAAGATTCAATATATAAAATGTGAATTCTCCAATTATTAAATGCAAAACTTACATTTCGTAATACAAATTTTAAAGTTTTAATTCTTGTAATGGAAAGCATTTGCAAAAACTTTTGGAAATGGGAACTCTGTTATGTTGTTTCTTAAAGCTACATGAAAACATGTTTTGACAACAGATGGACAGTATTAACAAAACTAAAGAAGTACACATCTAAATCATTACATGTGTGTACCTTTTCTTGTACTAAATAGCTTTTCATTCCATGTACTATACATTAGTCCATCAGTGTCTTTGGTGAAAAAGAAGTATAAATAGAAGTTCTAATATTTCCTTATGCACCTTAATTAACTTTCTAGGTGTCCTTTGGCCACCAACATAGAGGAATCCATACACACATGCATAAAGAAATGGGTCAGGATGGTGCAACAGCTTGGGTGTAAGAGTGAAAAACTCTTTGCAACCTCAATGACTCATAAGATGCCCTGTGATTACCACCCAGAAATTAGAATTATGGAGCCAACCCAAGGGATGCCCAGGATTGCCAGCAACCACCAGGAGACAGGAGAGAGAGAATGGCTCTATATGCAATTCAACTTTGGACTTATGGCCTCTGGAACTGGGAGAGAATAAATTTCTGTTGTTTCAAGGTGCTCAGTTTGTATCACTTTGTTATGTAGCCCTAGGAAACTAGTACAGTGGTGATTTGGGCAGTGAATGTGAAATGAGCTAGTTTCTAAGATAAGGTAGCTTAGGAAGACAGTGACAAATACTTCCTCATAGGTAATTAGTAGGCATGTCTGAAAAAAGGCAGGAAGAGAGAAATGATTATATTAGAAGTTAATAAAATTAAGTGGGATATCAGGGAGAGCCAGATTTTAGGTTAGGTGATGGGATCTGATTGAAGGGTTGAGCTATGGGGTTGAGTTTAGAAAACATTTTCTTTGGGAAATTAAGATGACATAGAGACATATGGAAGAAAGCTCCCACCAAATGGTCTCAGAGTTTTCATTAATTCAGTACTCTTATCTGCTGAAAGCAAATTGCAGAAGTGGGGTCAAGGACTCATGGAGAGTAGGAAGAGTTTGATAAAGGGCTGGGCTCACATAATCTGGCCTGGCTGTGTGTGAATCCAAGTGTGAAGAATTTCAGCACTCTGATCCTATAACAGAACAGCACAATTATCAATGTACAGAGGCTCAGAATTGGAAAGATCCACATTCTATTATCAAGGAGGCACAGAGACCTGGAGATTTTATGCAGCCTGGTTCCTGGGATAAAGCCAATGAATGATAGGTTTGCAATGTGGGTCTCAGACTTCTAAAAGTATCATATTAGAGACTGAAATCCTTAAAATTACGGAAATAGAAGATTATTCTTTAGTAACTATAAATAGTATATGTCTGTGTTATGTGATTTTAGTTGTTTTTTCCACCCATTAACACAAATGTTATTACTAATATCTGGAATTAAACTAGATTAAATCTTTGGTGTTTTTCAGTTCATGGATTTTGTTTTAGCATTGATTTTAGCAGAACAGACAACAAATGTCACTAACAACAAAGGAAAGAATACAATTAAAGTCATAGAAAATGTTCATTCCATATGCTTAATGCAAATGGTAATTATTTGAATAGTCTGAGTCCTTTACCCATTTTTTTGTCCTCCACTTTTATGAATGGATATTAACTTCTGTATGTATCCCCAGAAATGTATTGATTATAGTTAAAATAATGTAGTGAGTATTTTAGGATTGATAAAAAGTGGTTATTTACCATTCTGAGAATATCCAATGTAGCTACAGCTGAGAAAAGTAACACAATCAAATAAAGTTCTGCCCATCTAAACTATTAAACTATTAAAATGGTCATTAGGTATTATTGTTTTGATAGACATGATTTTCATAGTGGTAGGAATAAGGGGGATTGGATCCAGGTGCTTGTCTGAATTCACCTGTTGGCTCTGCCCTGCTAATGACTTTGCCTTTGAGTCTCATCTTTCAAATCTGTAAAATGGCTGTAAATATAGTACCAATTACATAAGTTTACTCTGAGCACCAAATTGGAAAGTTTATTTTAAACCCTTTGAATACTTTTGTTAAATTTTTTTTCAATTATTTGTTCTAATCAGTTATACATGACAACAGACAGCGCTTCAATTATTGTACACAAATGGAGCACAATTTTTCACTTCTCTGGTTGTACACAAAGTACGGTCTCACCATTTGTGCAATCATCATGTATTTAGGGTAATAATGTTCATCTCATTCCACAATCTTTCCTATTCCTATGCCCTCTCCTCTCCTCTCTCTCCTTTGGCCAATCCAAAGTTCCTCCACTCATCCCGTTCCCTGTCACTTGTCAGAGAAAACATTCAGTCTTTGGTTTTCTGGGATTGGCTTACTTCACTTAGCATGATATTCTCTAATTCCATCCATTTACCTGCAAATGCTATAATTTTATTTTATAATTTTATAATTTATTGCTGAGTAATATTCCATTGTGTGTACATACCACAGTTTCTTTATTTCTTTATTCTTCATTTATTGAAGGGCACCTAGGTTGGTTCCACAGTTTGGCTATTGTGAATTGTGCTGCTATAAACATTGATGTGGCTGCATCACTGTAGTATGCTATTTTTATGTCCTTTGGATATAGATAGAGGACTGGGATAGCTGTGTCAAATGGTAGTTCCATTCCAAGTTTTTAAAGGAATCATCATACTACTTTCCAGATTGGCTGCACCAATTTGCTGTCCCACCAACAATGTATGAGTGTGTCTTTTCCCCCACACTTTGGATACTTTGTGTGTGTGTGTGTGTGTGTGTGTGTATATATACCCACATGGTGCTGGGGATTGAACCCAGGGCCTTGTGTATGTGAGGCAAGCACTTCATGGATACTTTTTAATACATAGGAATCAATTAGTATAAGAAGCCATTTAACTGAAGAGCAAGTAGCTGAAACTTTCTCCTATGAATTATTCTGACCTCTGAGATGAATGAACCTCATTTTCTCCTTCCCTCTGTTAATTCAAGTTTCTTTTTAATCTACTCTTTGTTTGGCTGGGCTTTCAAATTTTTGATTATTGAAAGCTGATGTGTAGCTATTCAGGACTGTGGGTTTTTCTTTTTAAATTTGATCATTTTGTTGCCTTTGTTGTTGTTGTTTATGTCAGAAAGAAAGAACAACAAAAAAATACTGCAGGACACTTTTAGCCAATCACCCATTCCACTCCCTGAAGAGTAATTGGACAAGAAGAAGGACATGGGAAAAACCCACACTGAACAATTATCAGGTGAAGAATGTGGAGGTAGACTTTCTACAGATGGACCATGACTTCTTCAGAACCAAACTGAGTAAAAGCATATTTAAAGGAAGCAAATATTTCTAGAGGAATGCTTGGACAAAAAGACCAGTGAATCAAAGATCCTTCTAAGCATTTTTTTATTTTCTTGTGGTAAGTCAAAATTTGATTTTACCTTTCCTTTGTATTGTTAACTAAGAAGTAAGATATATAGCCAGTGCTATATGCTTGATCAACCTTATTCAAATTATTATACTAATCTGATTTTCTAGATTATTCTGTGTTTTAAATTGTAGTTCTGATGAGCGATTTATTTATTTATTTATTTAAATCTGCACGTTTTTGTGTTTTTTTAAATATTTATTTATTTATTTATTTTAGTTTTCCGCGGACACAACATCTTTGTTTGTATGTGGTGCTGAGGATCGAACTCGGGCCGCAGGCATGCCAGGCGAGCGCGCTACCGCTTGAGCCACATCCCCAGCCCCCTGATGAGTGATTTAAATTGTAAAACTCAGTTATGTAGTAATTTTTGTGTCAATTAGTTACTGTCATTTTTTTTTATTTCTGTCTTACTTGATCTTTCAGTTATATAACATAGGATTCTCTAGGTTTCCCTAAACTTTTCCAATCATTCCTTCTCAGTCTTGTTGCCAGCCTATCCAACTATACCTTCCCACTTCTTATCTGTAGTTCTGCAAGTTTCTATCCTGGCTGTCTCTTTCAATCTTATAACCTTCCCCAGACATTCTTATTCATTTTCATAATTTTAGTTATAATTTATATGCTAATAATTCTAATAACTCTACTTCAACCAGTAGACTGGAAAATTTTTCCTGGAAAGGGCAAACAATGAATATTTTATGCTCAATCCTCACATCTAAACTATCATCCAGCCTCTTAACTGTAAGCTCAAATCTGTATACTTCTCTTTAGCTCTACCACCGAAACGAACCCACACCATAATCATCTCTTGCCAGAACTATGGAAGGGGTTTAATTCTCCAGCCCCACCTGTGCTCTATTTATTAGCTTCTGTGCAAGGAGCTCTTTTCTCTTCTCTAATGTACTGCATTCCTTCTTTTCTTTCTATGTGCTGTTCCCTTTGCCCAGAATTTTCTTCCTCATCTTCAACTCTCCCCGTGCAATTTTTAAATTAGGAAAAATCAGAGCCTTCAGTTCTCAGGATAGATGTTACTTTTTCATGGAAACCCCTCCCCTGATTTTTCTCTGCTCTTACTTTAACTCAGTTGCTCAATAATGATTAAATTATTGACTATGCAGTGAGTTGTTTAATGTCTCTCCTTCCTTGTCCTGCTAATCCACAAAGTGTAAAGGTCTATGAGAGCCAGGAGTTTTTCAGGCTGGCTGACTGCTGTTTTGCCATCAGCTAACAGTGCATTTCCCAAGATAGACATTCAATAGTTTTTCAGGTGACTCTTATAATTAATGTCAGTTAATCCCACAAGTCATCAAAATTATTTTAATGATCTTAATAGTCCACCATATTTGAAAATGATACAATATATAAATACTGAAATGAAAGGAAACTAAGAGTTTATGGTTCTCTATGCATTTTTCACTATAGTTAACATAATATATTTGTTAACATTCCAATTTAGTTTGCAAAAATTGTTCCATGGTAGTAAAACTGATATCACTTATTATAATAAATATGAGAATACCAGCATTTCATTTCTAAGGGAGGAATTTAAAAGAAATAATTTTTTAAATTTGTGTAGCTTATTTATCTTATTTTGTAAACTTTGTATCATTAAATGTTATAGGGAAAGAGAAAATTTTAAGAGACTGATGACAGTGATTGATAGTTGAAAGTCAGCATTCTGGTAAGTTAAGTTTCTAATACCACATCATACGTTAATCAATAGAGAAACTCACTAAATCATAAAAGAAACTGGATGTATTCATGTGTTTTTCTTTCATGTACTCAAATTTCCTGTAATAGATTTTAAGATAATGTCAATAGAAAGAAGTAAAGATTGAGCTTATGTTTCCCTGGTGGGAGGCAAAAAATAATGCTTATATTAGGGAGTTATTACCAGAAAAGTGCTGCATTAAAAAAAATCACTCCAAATCCCAGTTGTGTCAAACAATTATTGTTTATTCTAATTTGTCAGTGACATGGCCAGAGTTCAGCAGATCTGTTTTGGGCTTGGCTAGGCCTAGATTTGGAGGAAAAAAAATATCTACTTAAATGGAACCAATGAAGGAAGAGAGAGGATAACTGATGTGCATCAGCCAGTAACATTGGCTCATTCATATCAGGTCAAAGAATAAACCAGAAGAGTAATACCCCTTCCCAAGGGGTGAGGCTAAAAAACAGGTATGACGATCCAAGTAGTATCCAAGTGGTACACTGATGACTGTGCATTCCCTCAGCCCCTGGTAATCTCTTTTTCCTATATTTTAACTGAGACTTTTTTTAGGGGGTGGGGTAACAGGGATTGAACTCAGGGGCACTCAACCACTGAGCCACATCCCTAGCTCTATTTTGTATTTTATTCAGAAACAGGGTCTCACTGAGTTGCTTAGAGCCTCACTAAGTTGCTGAGGCTGGCTTTGAACTTGCAGTACTTCTGCCTCAGCCTCCAGAGCCACTGGGATTACAGGAGTTAACTGATACTTTTAGATCATATTTTCTGCTGCTTTATTTCTGCCTTCCTATTTCCACCCAAATTGTATCTGCCTCCACACACACTCCTGACCTCTTCTACATTCATTTTCTCTAGTCTTTTATGTTAGTAATAAAATATTCTGTCTGTAAAACAATTTAGATTTGTAGTAAGATCCCTTTATGCCTTAATGAAATTTCTGTATAGCAAAGGAAACAATCAACAAAGCAGAGATAATCTCCATCTGCAGAATGGGAGAAAATATTTGTAAAATATTCATCTGACAAAGGGTTAATATCCAGAATATATAAGGAACTCAGAAAACTTAACAAAAATGAAGTAACCCATTTAAAAATGGTTACGTTTTCAGAATAGACATTTCTATAATGAAAAAATTAAAAAGTCCAACGAATATATAAAAAATTCTCACTATCATTAGACATCATGTACATCAAAGCTGTGAAATATCATCTCATTCCAAGAAGAATGACTATTGTCTAAAAGACAAAAAAATAATGCTGGCTCAGGATATGGAAAAAAGGCAACTTTATATACCATCTGTGGGGATATAAATAATATAGCCATTATGGAGAACAGTCTAGAGTTTTCTCAAAAAGGTACAAATAGTTTTACCGTTTAAATCACCTGTTTCACTTGTGGATAAATACCTAAAGGAAATGAAATCAGCAGCCCAAGATACCTGCAATCCCAAATTTACTGCAGTGCTATTCTAAACAACAAAATGTGGGATAAGCCTAGGTGCTCTTCAACAGATAATGGATAAAGAAAATATAGCATATATGCATGATTTTTATGATATTATTTAGCAATAATGAACTATTAAAATAGAGTGTTATATAACCATAAAGAAGAATGATCCAGTGGGGTGGTGCTTGCCTGTTATCTCAGCAGTTTGTGAGGCTGAAGCAGGAGGATCACAAGTTTAAAGCCAGCCTCAGCAACTTAGTGAGGCCCTAGCACCTTATCAAGGCTCTGTTTCAAAATAAAAACAAATAAAGAAGGCCTGAAGATGTGGCTCAGTGGTTAAGTGCGCTTGGGTCAATAGTACTAAATTAAGAAAGAAAGAAAGAAGTTCTGTCATTTGCAGCAAAATGGATGGAATCGAAGGCCATAATGTTGAGTTAAATAATCCAGACACAGTAAAATAAATACCACATGTTCCCTGTCATTTTTTTAGTGAAAGTTAAACAAACAAACAAAAAAGTTTATCTGATTGTTGAGTAGTGGTTACTAGAGACTGGGAAGGGTGAGAGTGAGGGGTGACAGAAGAAGGATGAATCATGAATGTCAAAACAGAAAGATAAGTTCTAGTGTTCAACAGCACAGTTTGGGACTACAGCTCACAATAATCTATTATAAAGGACTAGAGGATTTCTCTTCCACTCAGTCTAATTTGTTGTAAAATCTGTCCATTGATTTTAATATTAACTATTATTACTCTTTTTCAATATTTATGTATTCTAGCCGGGCATGGTGGCGAAAGCCTATAATCCTATTAGCTTGGATGGCTGAGGTAGGAGGATCACAAGTTCAAAGCCAGTTTCAGCAACTCAGCAAGGTCCTGAGCAACTAAGCAAGACTGTCATATATGTATATGTGTGTGTATTCATGTTCTAATAAGTGATTTTCCTATTAGTTTTACTTTTCATTGTCTCCTATGTTAGCTAAATTTCATTTTTTTAAATACTTGATATATATTTTATAGGCTTTCATAGTTTCTATTGTCTTTAGTTCTTTACTAATATTTGCATTTGTTTGGTCCACTGGTGTGTGTGTGTGTGTGTGTGTGTGAGAGAGAGAGAGAGAGAGAGAGAGAGAGAGAGACAGAGAGACAGAGAGATATTAGTGAATTATGAGATTCACTTGTAGGAAGAATTCTTTATAAATTTTTGGTATCTTGTGCCATGGATTTTTGACATAGTCCTATACAATTGTTTGTCTTCCAGGTGGGGCTCTGGAATACTAGTAATGGTGTTAGTTTGTAGCAGTATGAGGAGAAATATCAAAAATTATAAATCACAGAGTGGCTTTGATTTGTGTTGCTCTAATTGCTAGCAATGATGAATATTTTTTCATATATTTGTTGATTGATTGTATATCATCTTCTGAGAAGTGTTTATTCAGGTCCTTGACCCATTTATTGATTGGGTTATTTGTTTTTTTGGTGCTTAGCTTTTTGAGTTCTTTATATACCTCTTTATATACCTATCTGATGTGTGAGGGTCAAGATTTGCTCCCAAGATGTAGGCTCTCTATTCACCTCAGTAAAATAAATACCAGATAAATACAGATTGTCCCTTTTGCCAAGAAGAAACTTTTTAGTTTGATTCCATTTGTTTATTGATTCTTGATTTTAATTCTTGCACAAAGGAGTCTCATTAAGGAAGTTGGGGCCTAATCCCACATGGTGGAGATTAGGGTCTACTTTTTCTTCTATTAGATGCAGGGTCTCTGGTTTTATTTCTAAGTCTTTCATCCATTTTGAGTTGGGTTTTGTGCCTGGTGAAAAATAGGGGTTTAGTTTTATTTTGTTGCATATGGATTTCCAGTTTTCCCAGCACCATTTGTTGAAGAGGCTATCTTTTCTCCAATGCATGTTTTTGGCCCCTTTGTCTAATATAAGATAATTGTAATTTTTTTTCATCGCACTCCAGTCAGAATGGCAGCTATTATGAAGACAAACAACAATAAGTGTTGGTGAGGATGTAGGGAAAAAGGTACACTCATACATTACTGGTGGGACTGCAAACTGGTGCAGCTAATACGAAAATCAGTATGGAGATTTCTTGGAAAACTGGGAATGGAACCACCATTTGACCCA
>NW_025999894.1:2798624-2803799 GCF_001458135.2 Marmota marmota marmota | reverse complement strand
AAAATTAGAAGACCCTCTAGGAAGCAGAAGCAATGGGACTAGTAGAATCAGTTCTTTCCTACTCGTGCTAATTGGGACAGGGGATGGGAGAAAAATCATACCCACCACAAAGTATGACAAAGCCAGGTTAAAAGATAAAGAACTCAAGAGCTATTTTATATATCTTATATATAGCTATCAGGAAAGACCTGTTTGATGAAGTTACTTGAGAGAGGAGATCAGGATGAAGAAGTGAGCCATACGTCCATCTAAAAGGAGAACATTTGAGTGCAAAGAAAGTTGTAGGGCTGGGGTGTTTTTAATATTTTGAGAAATAGCATGGAACACAGTGTTTCCTTTTATTTACTTTTTGTTTTCTAATATCTTCTATGAATCTGTGGTCTTCATGAATAAAATTACCTTTTTAAACTTTCATGTGCTTCTTTCTTCTGTGTAGTTAAATATTCTGACTGGCAAAGTCTCCCCTGTATTGTCTTTTCTTAGATTCTTGCTTCTTAGTGTCCAACAGTCTTTGTCCCATACTGATGGTTATTCTTTTCTTTGTGCTTACAGATCATTGTTGGGAAATATATGGTGAATATTCATGTGTATTGTCCAAATACTGGGAAAGAGGATTTGTGACTTTGCAGAGTATCATTAATGCTGCTATTATAGAAGTAAGTACCCACCTGAGAAGGTCTAATGTTCAATGTAAACTAATCCCATGGGCATCATGATTGTTGTGAAAGTTGATGCTTTTAGTCCATTTATGCTGTGATTTATCAACTACCTGAGACTGGGTGATTTAAAAAGAACAGAAATTTGTTTTTCACAGTTTTGAAACCTGTAAAATGCTAGATCTAGGTGCTAGAAAACTGAGAGTCTATGTTCCTCACTGATGTCACCATCTAAGTGTCCTCACATGGTGAAAGAGCAGAAGGGCAGAAAGGGCCTTAGTTGGTTCCCCACAGCCCTTGATAAGGCACTAATTCATCCATGAGGGTAGTACCACATTCATGAGGATAGTTATCTAATCACTTCCCCCAAAGGCCTACCCCTTATATCACCAAGGTGATGAAGTTGCAATGTGAATTTATAGAAAGGTCCCATTCAAACCAAAGCAGTGATGTATAGTCAGGTTTTCATATAATGAAGCAGATGTTCAGACAAGAGAACACTGCGTATTTTCAGACTTGTTTTTTGGTACTAGGGATTGAACCTAAGGGTGCTTAACCACTGAGCAACATCCCTAGACCTTTCCATTTGTTTTTTCTTTTGAGACAGTGTCTACCTATGTTGCAGACGCTGGCTTTAATTCAAGCTTCTCCTGTCTGAGCTTCCAGAGTATTTTCAAACTTTTAGTTTTTTAGTAGTTCTAAAATCACAGTAAACTGCAGGAATTTACAGAGAGGTCCATTTTACTAGTCACTCATTTTCTCCTAATGTAAAATCTTATATAGTAACAGTAGAATATTGAAATTGTTATAAGTACAAACTGCAACACTGATGCTGATTTCACCAGTTTTGTTCCTTAAATAATGATTCATATTTGTTTAAATCCTTCTTTAGGTCACAACAAATCACTCTGTGATAGATGAGTTGATGTCAGTCACTGCCATAAATATGAAGACATTACCCTTTATTTCTAAAGACATTTTTCAATGTGAGATGTTCATTTTATACTGTTTGCTTTATTTTTCCCCATTTACATATTTTGTATCACTCAATATTACAAAAGAGAGGAAAAAGTGTAAGGAATTGATGAAAATGATGGGTCTACATGATTCAGCTTTCTGGTGAGTGATAAATTCAAGTAGTTCCAGTTAATAAATGGAAACTCTGAAGCAAAAAAAAAAATGTTATTGCTTCAAAATACCATTGTTTAATCTTGATACAGTAACTACATTATCTTTTGCTCTGACTTCTTGATTTAGTCTTTGTTAAATTTTGTCATGGAAAATAATGATTACAATTTGCTGAGCAATTTTTTCTATGCCATGAATATCTTAAGGTAACTCTGTGATAGAAGAACTCCCTTCCAGTTTGTAAACAAGGAGAGTTAAAATGAAAAAGAGTTGCCCAACTACAGGTATATATTGAGCGTGTGACTTTCCCAAAGTGTCCTTAAGACACCTCTCCTAATTGATCTACCCACAACTATCAGCTGATTTCTCCCTGCTTCCTCATGTTGAAGACAAAAGTGTGGTCCTATAAAGGCTAAATTATGTTCAGAGGCTGGGCCCCAAGCATATATTTTTTGGAGCAAGGAAATATCATATGTTGTTAAATGAAGTAGTATATGGAATGTGCCCAGGAAATACAACACTTACACTGACATATTGGAGGGGCCTCATAAGAGCATTTGCTTTATATAATATAGTATTTATATCTTGCCCCATTCCACACATAATTTAAATTTTGAAATATATATGTTCGAATATAAACACATATATGCATATACATATCTGAATGTATATACTTATGTATTTATATCATAGTGAAACAAATAATTACATAGAAACAAAGATAGGTAAAACATTAATAGAGGGGCTGGGGATGTGGCTCAAGCGGTAGCGCGCTCACCTGGCATGGGTGGGCCACTGGGTTCGATCCTCAGCACCACATAAAAATAAAATAAGGATGTTGTGTCCACTGAAAACTAAAAAAAAAAATTAATAGAAGAGATTAGTAGATAGAAGTGAAAATCATGCAAGCTCTACATTCCCAAAAAGTCAAAACACAATTTTGTAAGACTTCAGTGACAAAATTCATACTGCCTAGCAAAAGGAGAAAAGGAAAAATAATGTATTAACTTTACCCCAAAGGAAATATAAACATATTTTTTGAATCTCTACATGGTCCTCATATCAAGGAAATATTCTTTATACATATGGAACTACTTGGAATGGATGAAAATTATTATTTGAACAATCCTTTAAAGGCCATATATTCCCTGAAATTAAATAAAGGTGTAAGAGATTTTTATTATCTATAAAATATATTTACTAACAGTGATTTTTAATTCTAATATGAATGAATTGTGAAATATAAAAAGAGGAAATCATGTCTTAAGATAGATAAAATACTTTTTTTGTAGTGAAACATTTAGAAATAGAAATAGCCAATCACAAAATCTGTTAGGTGGAAGAGAGAGGGAACTCATATAAAAGGGGTTAACACCTACTGTAAGTCCAGGGCATGTCTTATGGAACAGAATGACAGTAGTCACCTGAGATCAGGTAGGTGCCAGTCAATCCAATATTAAAGTCAGAAAAGTATTACACATGTAGGTGTGAATTCATTCTCAGGATAATTTCTTGGTATGCATCCACCTAAAATGTAGCAAAATAAATCTCTCTCTCTCTCTCTCTCTCTCTCTATGTATATATATATATATATATATATATCCTTAAAACAAAGACAGAAAAAGATTCTGAAATGTTTCTACTAAGTTCCAAATATGTCTATTTGAAACAAATTATATAACACTCTTTTAGTCATGTCATAAATGTGAAAAGTAATCACTATTTATTCTTTAATATGATCTCTAAATTGCTTTATTTTCAGCATGAGGGTTTTTGTAGTTTTATATCTTTCCCAAGATTCCTTTCTTCACTCCTGTAACTGGTTCTATTTTTAGGTAATATTATAATCTCTTTCACTTGTAATTCTCCTACATTGTGGTTTTTCAATTCCTACTTAAAGTAGTTCCCTTCTGTACTCAGGAAGTGGATTCTGAAGAATGTGTTATGCTTTTCAAAATTGCTGATGCTTCTCGCACAGGCTGAATCATTGTAATGATGTGAAATTTAAAAAGTCAAGTAAATCATAAATCTAGTATATACATGTTCTACTGGGACATATTGAATCAAGGTCCTGGTTTTAATATTTTTTTTATATTCTTCAGTTGTTATATTCTTAATTATGCAGTTTTAAGTAGAGGGACAAACTCTGGAGAGAGTGCTACATATGCGTCTTGATACTGGTTTTACTTTGTGGCCCTGAATAAGGCCACTAACTAATAAAAGGATTGCAGCTTTATTATTTATAAAATAAGGCCCTTGGGATGAGGCACACTGTAGTCTTTCTAGATCTAAAATCTGATACCGTGTCTAATATATACTCATAAAAATGGGAACACGGGCACACACAAAGCAGCATGCAAATGTAAAGGTATACCATAATTCATGTCAGTTGCAGTAAAGAAATCATGAGTATGAATAGGAAGAATACATGGGATTAGTGAAGTTATGGATTTCAACTATTAAAGAGAGTGGATGTGCTACCTGTGGAGACCCTTAATAATTATCATATATCCCTGATGTTAGACTTGAGTTATTTGACCAGCATCTGTTAAGTTTCCTTCCTATTCTACAATTAGGACAATTTGATAATATCTAATAAAGCTGAAGATACCAAATGCTTATCTTTTTTAATTCAACAACTTCATCTTAGAGATGTTCTTTTGCATTTTCCCAGAAAAGACAAATTCTTAGCAATGTTGTTGTAGAAAACAAATGGAAGAAATCTAAATGTCCATGGGCAGGAGAAAACTAGGATATATTCAAGCTATAAACTATTATATAGCAGTGTGTAATATTGTTAATGTCAAATGATGAAGGCAAGTCACAGAAGAATAAATACAGTACTACTTATATTACGTTCATATTATTTATACTGTGCATGCCTGTAGAGCTGATGCCTAACTGGTAAGCATCAGCAAAGCCATGGTGCTCTATACAGTCTCTTAATTGGTTGTGGCATCCTTTCCCATTGGTTGGGCCTGTGCCAATATTCAATATCCATCATTGCTGGGAGCCATTAGCCAAGTAAGTAGGTATGACAATTTCCTTGCCAGCGTACCCCATGTTGCAGTGACATTGAATGTAGGTGACCTTGCTCAAGGACCAAGGCGGATTAGGGCATTCCCGGTTTAGGTTCCAGGTTTAAGGTTTAAGATTATTCCTGCTGGGAATAGGGCGTATCCTGCTGCCTGAGTTCCCCTTGAGTTCTCATGGGATTCAGACAGTATTTTTTGGGGGGAGACAGAAGCCCAGTGGAGGTGAATTTGGGCAGAGAACGTGGATTTGGGCAGAGAACGTGGATTTCCCCAGAACGTGATTGTAGACGGCTGGTGTGAGTTCGGGAATAAAGAGTTGCTGTTTGAATCTACAAGCTGTGTGGTGGCTCGTGATT
>NW_025999894.1:2774233-2794826 GCF_001458135.2 Marmota marmota marmota | reverse complement strand
TGCAGAACTTGCCTGGACTATGTAACTATCGTTTGGTGCAGCGAATTGTGGTAATGCTGGCATATCTTTGCTGATGGTGTCACCAGTGATGCAATTTTTATTTCCTTGCCAGTGCACCCCATGTTAATTGTGGTAGTGCTGGCATATCTTTGCTGATGGTGTCACCAGTGATGTAATTTTTTCCCAAGGAGCCGTCAATTGGCTTGGTGTCGTGGCATTTTTGTATCCTCCTCCCTTCTGCTAGTGATGGTCTAAAATTTTGGGGCCAATGGCATATGCTGGACCGGTAGTCAGTGACGGGTATGATCCAATTGCAGTGGTATCAACCTAAGACAGGAGGCTGACGCCTAAAGGTCAGTTTTCCGATGACGGGTAAGAACCATATGTTGAATTGGACAACCTACCAGGCACGGTCCTTAAGCCACATTGCTTGTTGTTTAATTAATCAGAAGGGGGGAGATGCTGGGAGCCATTAGCCAAGTAAGTAGGTATGACAATTTCCTTGCCAGCGTACCCCATGTTGCAGTGACATTGAATGTAGGTGACCTTGCTCAAGGACCAAGGCGGATTAGGGCATTCCCGGTTTAGGTTCCAGGTTTAAGGTTTAAGATTATTCCTGCTGGGAATAGGGCGTATCCTGCTGCCTGAGTTCCCCTTGAGTTCTCACGGGATTCAGAGTATTTTTTGAGAGATAGAAGCCCAGTGGAGGTGGATTTGGGCAGAGAACGTGGATTTCCCCAGAACGTGATTGTAGACGGCTGGTGTGAGTTCGGGAATAAAGAGTTGCTGTTTGAATCTACAAGCTGTGTGGTGGCTCGTGATTGTGTGCCCAGCCAGACTGCGGCATTTGTGCCCAGCCAGACTGCGGCACATCATCTTTCTGTGATAAGGCAATCAAACTATGTGAGAATTATGAACAGTACATTTAGAAAACTGGTTACTTTCATGGGAGAATCATAATCGGGAAATGGATGTGCAGTGAGTTTCTGTCATATTGATATTATAGCTATTAACCTAGGTTACAGGTATAAGGGGAATCATTGTTATTCTTTAGATGACTTTAGATATCCAAAACATTTCTTAAGGAAGTTAAAATAATTTAAGTAACTTTTTGTCTTTGCTTAGGTTGTCCTGGGGTTTAATGTATACCGCCTTCATCTTCATCATTTCCATATTCATTACAATTATCATAACATCCACCCAAGTTATACTCATGACTGGCTTTATGGTCATATTTACACTCTTATTCTTATATGGCTTGTCTTTGGTAAGTTCATATGTTTATTTACACTGTCTACACTTGAGTTCTTAGCTACAAATAGTGAATATTAGTGTCCCTGTAGGTTAGTACAGTCCCTTCTTTTATGTCGAGTGTGTGTGCCATTGTAGCCATTCCTAGTTATCACTCTCCTAAATTCATTCCATGCTACTCCCTCTTTCTTCTCTGAACAAGAGCCTCTAATTCTTCTACCTGCCTAAATGATTTCTGCAGTAGATGTGTAGATAGAAACCCTTCCTTAGAATATAAATTCATTTTAATTTTTCCGAGTTTATATTTGTACCATATCCTCAGATCTTTCAGCTTCCGCCCACTTCCTCAGCAACAAAAGTCCACTGAGTAAGGTCAATAAGGATCCCCTTAAAAAAAAAAAAGAAGAAGAAGAACAACAACAACAACAACTGTGAGCAGAACAGAATCACTATGCCTTACTATGTTCATTCTCACCGTTAAATATTTTTCATGATATAGAGATCCTTATACCAGTGGTTCTCAGTGAAGTAAATGTCTGCCATAGCTAAGTAAGTGTGTTCTCTCTTTCAGCTAGCTTTATCATTCCTGATGAGCGTGCTGTTACAGAAAGCTGTACTCACAAATTTGTTTGTGTTTCTCCTCACCCTCTTTTGGGGGTTTGTGGGATTCACTGCCTTCTATAAACAACTTCCTCCATCTGTACAGTGGATTTTGAGTATTTGTAGCCCTTTCGCCTTAAGAGCTGGAATGACTCAGGTAAAAGCATTGCTAATTAATTATTGAACTTTCAAAAGAACTTGATATTTCATGACTTATTATAATTAGCACTATCTTCAACCAAGAGCCTTTAAGTAGTTTTCTATTTTAAAAGTAACTTTGAAAAAGTTCTCTTATCGTTGTACTAATTAGGTGCTTCAGGAGTTTTTCACGTTCTTTTTAAGATCTGTTTCATTTGTTACATTGAAGACATTTTGCTAAACCATAGTGATTTTATAAAAACAAGCACAAGTCCTAATTTAAATTTTTATACTTAGAACATTGTCTTTTAGAAACCAGAGTTTCCTTATAATATTCTTTTAGTCATTATAAAATGGATATTTTTTTCTAATTGTTTTATTTGCTTATTTATATGTTTGACTAATTAATAGTTATTTAAAAAGCTAGTTAGTAATGATAATTCTTGTTCTAATGATAATAATAATAGTAATTCTAATAATTCTGAAAGTAATAGTTCTAACAATTCTTTATGCAACTTATGTATTTACTAACTTAAAGATATATTATGATTTTTGTTGAAATCTTAGATTCTTCATCTGGATTATAACTTGAATGGAGTAGTTTTCCCTGACCCCTCATGAGAATCATATACAATGCTAGCAACATTTTCTGTGTTGGCTTTTGATGGTCTTATCTACTTGATGCTGGCACTGTACTTTGACAAAATCTTACCCTGTAAGTAATGGTGTTTTTTTCTCTGACATCTCCAGTTAATGATCACATCAAATAGTTTTTCTTAAAGTTATGCAAATCTATTTTTAGAAATGAAAAAAATTTCTCATCTCAGAGCTAATGTACTCTTTATTTTTACTTCAGAGTTTTAGTTATCCAAAGAAATTTTACATAAAAATAATTATTCTTCTGACTTCCATATAATGTTATAATTACATGATAATGCTAATTATATAACATTATTATTATGTAGTAATGAAATAATGTTAGTTTTTCAAGTATCCTGAAAAGTATTTTCAAAGAGTGATAATTAGGATTTGTGTCAGAACAAGCAGAAATTTCTTAAAAGTGATTTGGCTTTGGAAATGCTTATTAATAAATATTTGTTTAGCAATATTTTCAACATTATCATGTACTATTCAAATTTACAGAAATATTTACAGACATCATATTGTCTTTATCTTGCAAACAACCAAAAAATTTCAGTAAGCCAAGAATACCTGCACACTCACTCAATGCTTTCCCAATACATAATCTTATTCTTGTATATTCTTTCTGCTTTGACTACAGTTAATATTGTCTTATATATTCTGTGTATTTACTAGTATGTATTTCTCTATTTTGGTTACTTCTGTTTTATACTGACGGCCCTTAATAACAAATACTACTTCATTTTTTAATCTAGAAAAAAATTGAAAACACGACCATATTTATCCTGAACTAATATGATTTCTTCATGTTTATTTCATTCGTGTACCTATATGCAAATACTTGGATTTCAGTATTAGGTTCCACTGTATTGCTATGGTCAAATTATTTAAGTTCATAAAGGTGTTTCTAATTACTTTTATGTGTCATATTGAGATTTTATATTTTCCCAATATTTCATTTCATTCATTCTTCTAAATACTTTTAGGATCACATTTTATTTAAACCTTTGATCTATATTTTGTTAAAAGTTCCATTATATGTTTTAACTTTTGCAATGTTATTTCTTTTGAATTTTCATTGTTTACTTTATTAACAACTTTTCTTCTGAATAATAGCAAGTGGAAAGAAAAGAATTTTTCTACGATGTTTAAAAATTTATGGTATTCTAGATTGTTCAGGGGAAACCTTGTATTCATATTAGTGATCTGATATTATATTGCCTATTGATTAATTAGATGGAAATGAGCACCGCTATTCTCCATTATTTTTCCTGAGTTCATCATCTTGTTTCCGACACCGAAGGACTGATAATACGGTCATTGAGAAAGACCTGGATCCCGAGCATCCCTCTTATGGTTATTTTGAACCCATAACTTCTGAATTCCAAGGAAAAGAAGCCATCAGGTAACCATAATTCATGAGTACCGGGCTAAGGAATGGTTAACCAATAGCAATGAGGTGAGCCTGAGGCCAAATATTGAAGGGAAAGGAACTGGTCAACATCACTTTGCACTATTCCAAGGCCAGCCACCACCAGTTTCTCCTATCTGCTACCTGAAAGGAGGATTTCCTTCCACCCTCTCCATACAATGTTACCAAGTCATGCTCCACCTTGTCTGCTTTTCTGCTTCTGTCTCTTGTGCCCTACCTCTTTTTATAGTTGCTACTTTCATTCTCTGAACCCTTCCTTTCATAGTTTTGTCTAGCTTATAGGATGGAAGAAGTAAGAAATTTGGAATCAGAAATTTCTTAGAGCCTTGCATCACAATTGTTTCTTATTTGATGTGTAACCTTGGAAAAACAAGTAAGTTTCTCAAGTCTCAGTGTCTTCTGTGAAACCAGACTAATATCCACTTCATAATATTGTTAAGAGAATTGGTAGGTACCTGGACCATATAAGGAGCACTTAAAATATCTGTGTTCTTGGACTTTCCTTCTTGAATTAGAATTACTTGAATTACAACCACTGAATCCAAGTATTTGTGGATTTTAAAAAGTCCTGTAGATTTTTTTTCCTACAAAGTTGCAAAGTCAAGGAATCAGAGCTTTAAATATCAACAATTCGTTTACTTTGCAGATATTTATATAGTACTTACTATCTACCAGATTTGTACTTAATTCTTACTAAGAATTAAACTTGTAAGGCAGGTACTTCTATTTTCTCTATTTTAAAATTAGAAAAGTGAACTATTGAAAGGTTAAGTTTCTTGCCCAGTATTTTTTAATTGGATATATCATTTTCATTTAAAGCTTCCTTTGATTTCACTGTAACATTCTCTTTATACCTTTTTGTAAGTGGCAATGATGATGAATTTGGTATTGTCAATCTGTTCCATAGTTATAGTGATAACTATAGTTAACATACTGATTTTAACTTTTGTGTAATATTTTAAGACATGAGTCTCTTGGCTTACTTCTCTCTCTTTAAAAGAAGGATACTTTGATTATTTTTGATTTTTGCTTTTATAAACAAGGCTGCCATGAACAACCTTTTAAGAATAAGCAAGGTAAAATGATGATTTTGTTCTAAGGTGTTTTGTATATGTAAAGGTGTGTGTGTGTGTGCACACACATGTGGGAGTTATACATGTGCACATCTAGCAGACAAAAACCAGAGCTCTAAGGATGGTGCTGCATGTAACAGGTAGTATAGTGATTCTCACACATAAAACATGAGGCAAAGGATGCCAAAAGATGTCACAGGAGAGACCATAAGAGGCAGCTTTATGTCATATGGAAGAGTCTTGATATTCCCTCTGAGGCTCATGAGGAAATCCTGAGGAATGTTGAAGAATAATTAAGATGATTTTTAAAAACAACAACCTATTTTCTCTTTAAAGCATGAATTCTAAGAGGAATAATTAAGAAGAGGAGAAAAAATTAGAGGCAGTATACAATAGGAGAACTGATAAAGGACTAAACAAGATTGATTAGTAGGGATCTAGGGAGACCATCTCAACATGATAGCTATTTAAGAGTTAAATTTTACAAGAAATATAATTGGTTACATGGGTGATGGATGAGTCTGAGCAATAATTATGAAGAAAACAGCTGAATGTCCATACTGCTAAGTATGATCCAGAATGGTAGTGGAATGGGTTTAGGTGGGAAAGGAAATGAGATCTGTTCTGGATCTGCAAGTTTAGAGCAGTTTTTTCTCAAACATAGCTTCACATTAGAATCACTTGGGAGACTTTCATAGTATCCCAGTCCTCAATCTTCACCCCAAATCAATTAATATGGATCTAATGTGAATCTTTGAGTTAGTTCACGGGCATCAGTTGTCTTGGTATTACAATGTATTCAAGTTGAATAATTCTGATTTAGTTGTGTGTGTGTGTGTGTGTGTGTGAGAGAGAGAGAGAGAGAGAGAGAGAGGCATCCAGAATCAGACAGACATAGAGGTGGGGTGGGGAGAGAGGATAGAGTCAAGATTGGGTTAGTGTTGAAACCGTAAGAATGGATGAGATAACACACTCAGAGAGTATAGGTAAGATGATCCACAGAATACATGGAGGAACCTGTGAAGCACAAGATAATGTTGGAATGTAGGCACTGAACAAAGAGGAAGTCATTGATGGGAACTCATCATCCAGTAATCCAGGATGAGAAAACATTTATTGCATTTGGTAAATAGGTGGTTACTCATGATTTTATTAAAAAGAGGTGCCTGGAATGTGTGGTTGAGATCTGAGTGAAAGTGAAGAATAAAGAGAAGGAAATGAAGCAGAAATGGCAAGTTTACATTTTTATTTTGATAATAGTGTAAGATAATGGGAGGAGAGAAACTGCATCATATCTAAATCAGAGTTAGAGTTCAAAGGCAAGTATTAGAACACTCTAGAAGGTGTAAATGACAGAGGCTCTGACTATTGGATAAGAAAGGAAGGGATGGGAGACGAAGGATAAAACCAGAGGAAGAAATGATAATTACAGAGTTTCCTACTTTTCTAAACAAATTATTAGTTGTTTAATTTTGACTTTCTAGAAAGATTCTTTTATTTTTCTGTGTCAGAGGAAATAATTCATTGCAAAGTCCTGTCTTTCTGACTAGCCTGGCATTGCCATCTTTTATTTCACACAAGTGGCCAGTGGCATCTATCTCTACAGCAGGTTTATTCATGATCTATGCTATTTTTATTTCTGTCTTGGCTAAGTAAGCATCCCTTTTGTTATTTCAGGATTAGAAATGTTAAAAAGGAATATAAACCAAAGTCTGGAAATGTGAAAGCTTTGAAAGGTAAAGAAAAACATTTCATTTTTTCACTGTTATTACAAAAATATGTAAAATTTAATGTGCAAGATTTAAAAATATCAACAAAAAAGAAAAGAAAAAAGAAAAAAGTATAAATAATCGAATTCAATTCTACCATTAAGACATTAATCATTACTAAAATAGTGCTATAAAACTCTAGATACTTCATGGGTCTATTAACTAACAAAAATGGAATATAAAATGAAAACTGTCATTTTACTTTGTTCTTAGATTATTGTACTATAGATAATATTTTAAATTTGTATAACTTCTAGACTAAAATCTGATAAAATTTTTTCCCAGTCAGGGAATTTACATAGTTTTTATGCTCTGGTGCAGTAATTAACTAAAATAGGACGGGTAAAAACATTGATAGTGAATTAAATTTGCAAGTCAATATGCTGAGACAAACATCGTTTATAACTTTGAACAAATATATTTTGATATTAGATATTCTTAAAAATATGGTTTGTGTAAGCATTAAATTTAGCAAGTATTTTTTCTAGAGAACAATTTTCTTTTATTAAAAATAATCCTTAAGTGGAATAGAAATTATATTTACAAAAGATAAAAAATAAGAATTCATAACCCACTTGAATCAAATGTATAAAATATGATATGTCAAGATAATTGTAATGTTTTGAGCAAACAATTAAAAAAAAGAAAAAAAAATATGGGGGCCTGGGGATGTGGCTCAAGCAGTAACGTGCTTGCCTGGCATGCGCGGGGCACTGGGTTCGATCCTCAGCACCACATAAAAATAAAATAAAGATGTTGTGTCCACCGAAAACTGAAAAATAAATATTTTTAAAAAACTTTTAAGGTAGAGAAGAACAATGAAGGACTATCTTCATTGTATTTACACTGTGTTTCTTCTCTAACAAATACAGTATCCTATAACTCAATCTTATTTATTCCTTTGACATTAGTTCTATACTTTGAGAAATTAATGTATTTTGTGAGCAAGTTTATTCTTCCCTCTAGGCCTAGACTTTTCTCATCAAATACCATTTAGATCTGTGACTTGTTTAATTTTGGCTAACAGCATATTAGAGTAATTTATATGTATACTTTAAATTTCTGAACACATCACAACATATTTGTACTCATAAAATAATCATCACTTCGTATTATGTTTAAACATCTTCAACTTCCATAAGAATTTCTTCTATTTTTAGCAGTACCTTAACAAATTGAAAACAAATGGAGATCAGGACATGAAAATATATGTACAAATTGGAGCCATGTGGAGTTGTTCTTCGGGGAGTAGGTGGGAAGCTGCATTCTCTGTGCTTTGTGCTCTGCAAGAAAGAGTCCCTGTGGCAACTCTGGAGCACCTTTGAGAATGCACTCTGAGTTCCTTATCTACATCCTGTTTTTCAGTGACTAAATAACATTCTGTTTTATGGATACCATGATTAACTTATCAACATACCAGTATATAAAATTCAGTTTCACTATCATAGAAAACACTAGTATGATTATCTTTGTTCAGGCTTTATGAAGGTCATTAATTATAACCTGAAGATAAGTTTCTAGAGGCAGAACTATTCAAAGAAACCATATTTTCAAGATTCTTTTCTCATATTTCAAATCATTTCCCTTTATGATTGGAGGAATTTATACTCTCACAGTCATACATAATTAATAATAACAAGAACCATAGGAAGAATAGCAAAAAACTCTTAAGGGTCTTTGAGAATTCAGTATGTACTGGGAATTATACTAAGTGATTTACATGGATGTTTTCCACTTAACTTTATGAAAAGTATTTTGATGTTTCCCTCACTTTGCAGATGAGGAAACTGAGGCTTGCATTTCATTTTTGCAGTGATGTGGGTCAGTTTCAGGAGAGCGTCAATGTTATTTTCTGCTTACTCTTGAAAAGGCTGGGTACTTTTTATTTACAACACCATACATAAAATTTGTACAGTATTTGTGTAGTTGTCTCGATATTATTTATTAAATAATTCAACTTTCTGATAAATTTGAGAGATCACTTTATTAACCTTTATGCTTATAATGGTCCATTTTGGACACCCTTTTCATTAGCTGCTGTTATCCTAGTCATTGGTATACTGTACCAGTAGGATCATTTTAATCATGATATGTATTTCACTGTTGTTATTGTATCAGTAACATATTATTTAAGTTAGCATAATTCTCCAGTGTAAATATTGAATTTTGTGTGCTTTAAGGTATTGGAATGCTTGAGTAATATACCATTAAACTTGATTGTCTTGTTCTATGTTTATGATCCACCCTGTCTAATACTCTCCTATTTGTAATGTTACTACCTTATGCTAAAACAGGGGTGCTCTTTGACATATATGAAGGTCAGATCACAGCAATTTTGGGTCACAGTGGAGCTGGCAAATCTTCACTCCTAAACATCCTTAATGGATTGTCTGTTCCAACAGAAGGTGAGCACAAAGATATCTCTCAAAACACCATGTCTGATAAGAGAACAAGGTCTTATGTTTGATTCTCTCACTTAAAATTTAAAAGCTTGAGAGCAATAATGTTAATCTAAAGTTGTTTCCCTGCTAGGCATGGTGATGCACACCTGTAATCCCAGTGACTCTGGAGGGTGAGGCAGGAGGATCCAAGTTCCAGGCCAGGCTGAGAAACTTAATGATCCCCTAAGTCAAAAGAAAATTCAAAAGGGCCAGAGATATAGCTCAGTGGTAGAACACCCTGGGTTTAATCCCCAGTACTGAAACAAACAAGCAAATAAACAAAAGTTGCTTCCCCAAACTATATAATTTTGAATATATTTGTTATTTCCCCAAATTTCATGAATATCTTTTCTATTTCATTGTGTGACATTTCATGGGAAATATGTACAACTATAAGCATATATTTATCTTATAAATGACTAGTAATTATTAATAAGTCATTATTTTAGATATTTGTGAATATGACAATATTTTCTTGAATAACATCTCTATACAGTAATAAAATATATTATCTTGCCAACATAAAATTATTTTTAACTTCTTTTCTTAGGATCAGTTACCATCTATAATAAAAACCTCTCTGAAATGCAAGACTTGGAGGAAATCAGAAAAATAACTGATGTTTGTCCTCAAAATAATGTTCAAATCGACATGCTCACTGTGAAGGAAAACCTCAGCCTGTTTGCTAAGATAAAAGGGATTCGACCACAGGAAGTGGAACAAGAGGTAGACAGGCATGCTTAGATTAATTAAGCTGCTGATCATTGACCAAGTTAAATCATGACCACAGAATTCTTATCAGTGATTTCTCAGTCCTTTTGTGAATAAAATTTAGGCAAAGAGGTCCTCTAAAAAATATCTACCACTTTGATGGGGAGATATTATTTCACAGTATGAATTATTTTATATTCTAAGTTTTATGTATTTTCTTGTATAGGTACAACAAATTTTATTGGAATTGGACATGCAAAATATTCAGGATAATCTTGCTATACATTTAAGTGACGGACAGAAAAGAATGCTGACCTTTGGGATTGCCATTTTAGGAGATCCTCAAGTGAGTAAGATTATGTACAGTGGAGAAAGCAGATAGAATGTCATAAAGAGTCAGCTCTTTTATCACTAAATGTGGTAGAGCGCTCCTTGTACTTTATCGAAAGAGAATCTGCTAAGCATAATGAATAAATACATTGGTGACAAATGATAGACTATTTATTGGTATTTATAATTTTCATGCTATCATGTGGAAATAGTTAATGTGGAATAGAGAGATGTTTTTGTATCTCTTTGTTCTGTGTAGGTTTTGCTTTTAGATGAACCAACTGCTGGATTAGATCCCTTTTCAAGGCACCAAGTGTGGACTTTCCTGAAGGAACGTAGAGCGAATCGTGTGATCCTCTTCAGTACCCAGTCCATGGAGGAGGCTGACATTCTAGCTGGTAATTATTAGTTTTATTGCAGTATCACAATGAAAAGTTGGGGAAATTTAGGAGAAATGTTTGTTCTCAGGGTAAAAACCCTGTTCTCATTAGTGCCACGTGCCCACTTTCCAAAGTCTGAGGGTTTTAATTTTTTTCAAATTACCTAATAGTTCATTCAAACATCCAAATCTTCTTTCATGTATATTTGGTTAAAAAATAGCCACTTGTCCTTTAGCATCCAGAGTAAAGGATATACCCATGTAATTTGTGGCATTTTACCCTAGAAAATATTGGCAGGTGCTGAAATAGATTGATGTTAATGAGTTCAAATGCATTAATGTGAATGTGTGTTTCAGTATTAAAATACTCAGTGTATACCTTTATTTTTATAATCATCCTCTTACTTTATTTTTTATTAAATTATTTATTTATTTTAATTTGTCATATGTGATGGTAGAATGCAATTTATTTCATATTACACATATAGAGCACAATTTTTCAAGTACACAGAGTATTTTCACACCACTCCTGTCTTCATACATGTACTTAGGATAATGATGTCTAACTCATTCTTTAAGTCCCATACAACACTTCTCCTTTGGAATTCTGAGCTAAATTTCTCATCTATATTTTCTAGAGAGAAAAGAAATGACTCCTAATATCCTTTCTCACTTGCATTTTTTACTCAGATAGAAAAGTGATCATGTCCAATGGGGAACTGAAGTGTGCAGGATCTTCTGTCTTTTTAAAGAGAAAATGGGGTCTTGGATATCACTTAAGGTAAAGACTTTGGGGAAAGCCTGAATATGTATGTTTTCAGTACTGGTTTATAACAAAGTTGGACAGCTACAAGTGTGAACTGCTCTCATGCTTCATTACAGTTACACCGGATTGGTAAGTGTTTTCTAATGATGTTCCTATTTTCCGGCCTCCTTGTGTCTTTTCTAATATTAGTTCTGGGCACAATGTCAACATTACAAGCCAAAGCTGCCTTGTTTCATCAGGACTGCTTCATGTACCATAGGTAGCTGTTCTGTGCAGCCTAAATCTCTACCTTCCTCCCACTCTCCATTTTTCTAAGCGGATTTATACATTCCGATCATACATTTTCACCCCTTCATAGGGTTCAATGGCAAATATTTTTGAAAGCCATTTTCAACAGGGAGTAAATATGGTGTGAAAGAGTGGTGAGACCAGTGTCTAACTAGAAACTGTATGTCTAGGTTAAAAGAATTGTAAAAGCCCAAACCTATGGCCAAACAAAACATAGATGTGGGCCAAGTTTCTCTATGAGCCAATAATTTCTTTTTCTTAATTGCTTTTATTTTTTAAATACATGACAGTGGCATGCATTACAATTCTTATTACACACATAGAGCACAATTTTTCATATCTCTGGTTGTATACAAAGTACATTCACACCAATTCATGTCTTCATACATGTAATTTTGATAATGATGTTCATCACATTCCATCATCATTGCTAAACCCCTGTCCCCTCCTTTCCCCTCCCATCCCTCTGCCCTATCTAGAATTTTTCTATTCCTCCCTTGCTCCCCTTCTCTACCTCACTATGAGTCAGTCACCTTATATCAGAGAAAACATTCGACATTTGTTTTTTGGGGATGGGCTAACTTCACTTAGCATTATCTTTTCTTACTCCATCCATTGACCTGCAAATGCCATGATTTTATTCTCTTTTATTGCTGAGTAACATTCCATTGTGTTATATGCCACATTTTTTTAATCCATCCATCTACTGAAGGGCATCTATGTTGGTTCCACAGTTTAGCTATTGTGAATTGTGGTGCTGTAAACATTGATATGGCTGTGTCCCTCTAGTTTGCTGTTTTTATGTCCTTTGGATATAGGTGGAGGGTGGGATATCTGCATCACATGATGGTTCCTTTCTAAGTTTCTTAAGAAATCTTCATACTACTTTCCAGATTGGTTGAACCAATTTACAGTCCCACCAGCAATGTATGAGTTTGCTTTTTCCCCACATCCTCGTCAACACTTACTGTTGTTTGTCTTCATGAACTTCATAAAGTTCCCCAAAGGATACACTTCTGTCTAATGTTTTTATCTCCTTCTGTTTATCTTTATACTTGGTATATAGTTTTAATAACAATAAGTTATGTATGTGTTTGTTTGTAATTATTCTGAGGTTATATACCTTTTATATATAGATTATATATTTTCAAACCGGTGGATTATTGTTTTTTCCTCATTTTGTTTATTTCATAAAGCCAAGTAAAGTAGTGCTCTAAATATTGAATTTAAAAAACCTCATCTGTGTTAAAAGTATAGAAAATACTAATGCTTTTTCTTTTCTTTTGAATGTTAGTTTGTATAAGAATGAGATAAGTGATCCAGGACAAATCACATCTTTCATTAATCATCATATCCCTGATGCTAAATTAAAACTAGAAAATAAAGAAAAACTTGTATATACTTTGCCTTTGGAAAGCACAAGTAAATTTCCAGGTAACTTAAATATCATTACAATGGAATTAACTTTGGGATCAAATGTTCACATTATTATAACAATTTTCATTATTTATGGACTTGAATTTTGCTTGGGCTGGATTATTTGAGAATAATAATTTGAGATAAGAATTTGAGTTTAATAAATTTTTTGGTAGTCTTTCCCTGAAAAGACCAGCAAAAAGTGGAGACACGAGAGAGGGAAGGAAGCCAGGGAATTTTGCATTGTCAAGCAATTTAGGTATTGTAGGCAATTCAAGTGCAATATCATAGAGGAAGGTGTAGGGAGAAAAGATTTAAGTCATGTCACCATAAGGGTAAGGAAGTTAGGGTAATTACGTACTGCTCTCTATCTATCATTGGTTAAGGGTTAGATCCAGGTACATTAACTGTCTGGTCCTCTGGCTTGCTTTGAACATGACCTTAGCATAATTCTAAGGCTAGAAAAGAATCTCAAGACAGGTAAGTGTGTTTAATAAGCTGATTCACTGAGACTAGGAGAGTGCAGAACAGGTGAAGGTGAGGTATCAAGGTCTCTGCTACAGGTTTCTTTTTGTGTTTTAATTTTAATAAGCTCCTTTGGATGATTTGAACATGTATTTATTTTGCAAGAAAAAAAACATAGCTTATTTATTTTACAGAAGTGTTCAACAAGCCAGACATGGTGGCACATGCCTGTAATCCCAGGCAGAGACAGGAACCTGAGACAGGAGGATGGCTAGTTCAAGGCCAGCCTATGACAATTTAGTGAGATCTTGTCTCAAAATAAAATTAGAAAGTCTGTAATGAGACTCAGTGGTAGAGTGCCCCTGGGTTCAATCCCCAGTAGCAAAGAGAAAAAAAGGAAATGTTTACCATGGGTTACCACGTGCTGGGTGGAAATACCAACCTAGGTTCTGACTGACAAATAATCCTAACATCTTACAATGGGTACTATGTGTTAGACACTGTCCTAACAAGTTCATATGTATCAACTCATTAAGTACTGACAGCTATTCTTGGAGGTGGGTGATATAATCTTCTCCATTTTATAAATGAAGGAATATATTTTAGTCTCTTGTGATTTAATAGGCATCTTCCTTTTGGTTTAAACATTTAATTTATCAAATATTTAACCATAGGTCTCATTTAAATAAGCCATTTTCAGTGATTTAGTTCATTAGGCAAATGCTTAGGAATTCAGATTTTAGCTCCACTTCCAAATATGGCAGGTCTCTCTAACCTCGAAGTAGCATGGAAGATGGTATTCTAAACTATGTTGTAGTGTTCTTGGACTAAGCCCCCCTAAGATGTACCTGGCCTAACTTCATTTTGGGGCAGAGAAAGAGGATAGGGAGGCATTTGCTGGTACTCCTACTGGAATATGCCATGTAGCTAGAGTTTCTGTTGTTGATGTCCCAGCACACAGCAACCTTGTTATACATACCCCAGGCCTCTGGTACTCTAATGCCATGCCTACATCCATTATAGGATATGTGACTCCAGGTCCCCTGAAAGCCACAGGTAGACCATAGGAAATCACAGTGCTTGGTAGAGCCTTGTCCATCTATTTCCTTTCAGTAAGGATGGTGGCCCATTACCCTCCTATTCAGAAGGTAGAATGAGGGAGCCTTCTCTATGAAATTCACAGTTTCATCCAAGTACCCCTAGGAAAGAGATACATAGTAAACAAATGCTTATTGTAAATTCATTATCTGAAAGAAACTACTTCAGGCACCAGAAATATAGATTAAATGAATCCCTACCCTCATGGAGCTTACATTCAACTGGGTGGGTGAAAGTGGGAAAATAAATAGTTTAATAGTTGTATGATAAAATAATAAAGCTACATGAGTTAGAGTGGTGGCTGTTGTATAATTGGAGTTTGTGTAGAGTAGTCACAGAAAGGCCACAAGAAGGAAATGGTCAGTTGTTCTTCAAGTAAAGGGTAAGCGTATGTCTAGAGGGCAGTGATGAGGGAGGAAAGTGGTGAGTAGGGGTGGGTAAGGTGGTGAGGTTAGATGGACAGTGGCTCTCCATGTCCATGAGCCAGAGAGGCTTTTGTGTTGACGTTGATTGATTAATGAGGGGTTGATGTGATATGACTTTTATTTTCATTCTCTGGATAAAGAAGATGTCTGGATGTAGAGGAACAAAGAGTATACACTAGGAAACTGGCCTCAGGGCCACTTCGGAGGTAGAAATAAAAGATGATATTGTATAGGCTAGATGATAAGGATGGGAATGTCTTTGAAAGGTATTTGTTGGTAAAGCTGGAAAGCCTGACTGATGTGTCTTGCACACATGAATGTGAAGAAAAGTGTGAAAAACTAAGCGGGACTTCTAGAATTTTGGCTTGAATCACTGGATAGAAAATGGTGGCATTTATTGAAAGTCATGGTTGGAACAGTTTGACCAAAGGGGCAGGGAAATCAATGTTCTGTTTTAGGAATGGTAACCCGCAGATATCTTTTGACTTCCCAGTGGTCAAGTATATAGTTGCCACAAGGACATTAGAAATAAAAGACAAAGTGAGACTTGAAAATTTGGGAGTCTTCAGCATATAATGAATTGGGGACCAGATATGCGTGTATGTAAAGAAAAAGTAGTTTAGGACTGAAACCTTGGAAGAGAGCAGAGTTTGAGAAGCTAGGAGGGATGTAAATTGAGAGTTCTGAAAGAAGCTAGAGGAAAAATAGTATAATGTGTTCATAATCAAGATGGAAAAAGTTTCCAGATGTGGGACTGTTGAACTGTTTTGAATGCCACAGGGTTAAAGAAAAGAAAAGGGAATGATTGAGTTAAAAGGAAACAAGAAAAATAAAGACTTGTTCACTAAAGTTGAAAATGCAAAGATTTTGGTGACCTGAAAAAAAGAAAATTTTTTGTGGAAGCATATGAATAGCGTTGGGATTTGAGGGGATTAAGTATAGCTAGGAGTGACAAATAAAGGCAGAGAAATCTGTGGAAGAAATAATGTTGTTTTGTTGCTATTGTGTGTATTTGTTCAATGGATACTATATAATTTTGGATTGTTGTTGGATGACCCAGAATATATTGAATAAACTGAGGATGGAGGAAAGAGAGAGAAAAGACCACTTTGGGAAGTCTTTGAAATGCTGAGACTGGAAGAAATTTGGGACTTAGGTGAAACAGGGATACCTTTTGAAGGAATGGCTGCAAGTCTTTCTCCCATACAGAAGGAAGACCCAGGATTTAGAAAGAGGTATATTTGAATTTATAGTGTGAGGTGAGGAAATAATGGTCTTCCTGATTGCTCATATTTTTTTTCAAGAAGTCTTCAGGATATTTGTAAACTATGGGTTGAAGATAGAGAGAGGCCGTTTGAAGAACAAGTCTGCAGACTCAGAGATTACGAGCCTTTCAATAGAATTTTGCTTTTGATGATGACAATAACCTAAAGGCATACATTTTATGAACAATATTATACATATTTCAGATAAGTGCTAATTTACTAGGTTTAGCTACTGATGTTTTCAAGAATGTATATTTTCTTGTCTGTTGCTTTAGACCTTTTCAGTGATATTGATAAGTGTTCTGGCCAGGGTATGATGAGTTATGACATCTCCATGTCAACTCTGAATGAGGTCTTCATGAACCTGGAACGAAAACCAGCGATCAGACAAGGTCAGATCCTTTGCATATTTCACAGAAATCAATTTCCAAATGATCATGTGTCGATTTAATATTTATACTATGTTTTGCATAATTCGTACTAAGGACTATGAGTTTTTCCAAATTTGGCTCTGCTGTTGAGACGGGATGCTTGTTGACCCACATCATCAGTAGGACTCAATACAGAGCCCTTCTTGGCTTTTACCAAATCTCTTTTGAAATCCATCAACTTCCTGTTGGGTAGTTTTCCCCCATCCTCATGTGTTCACTACTGCTTTAATGCTTTGAGGTTGTGAAAGATCTTAACTAGAGGAGTGAAGTCAAAGAAGATATTTCTGATAAAATATGTTCTTAGTTTATTAATTCAAATTTAATTTCAGTAAAGTCTAAATAAGGAGAATTCTCAGTTTCAACTCCTGAATATTTAATTGACAATAAGAGCTTTCATTCTGGGTGCTCCTTCTATGCCAGATAATAAAAGTGTAAATATACATTCATATATACATACAGTATTACTTCCCACCAAGTGTCATTGACACCATTTTACAGATGAGAAAATAGAACTAAGAACAGTTAAATGACCTGTTCCAATTCATGCTACTTGTAAGGCATGTCTATGGGATTTATATAAAAGTTTGGTTGTTTCAGAGCTGATGCTGTCCCCCTAAAATCCTAGATTATTGATAACTTTCTAGCAGATATTGAGGCTTTAATGTTTGCTGTTACTATTGAGAAGTTTTTTTTTAAAGTTCTCAAATATTGTTACCTTTGAGATTGGCTTTTCAAAAACTATATGCCAGAATCACCCCTTTCCTGAGTTCTTCTTTTGGTATGTAGTTAGTATGTTTTCCCACTGAGGTCATAGAATTTGGATATTATTGTATGTTTCTCATATTGTTTGCATTGTACCCACTACATTCCAAAATATTTTTTATTTAAAAAGTTTTAATATGCATAGTCATTGGTAATTATAACTGCAGAAAGAAAATATTGAAGAATGGGGATATATAAATTTAATATATAATTAAGTTTATGTTAAATTTGTGTAAATAATTGTATTGAATAATTCTTTTCAATAAAACGATAACAATGAAACCAAAAATAAAATAATTTTAAATATTTTAAAGAAGAAAATTACTATGATGCCCCAAGATGGCATTAATAATGTGTGTGTGTGTGTGTGTGTGTGTGCGCGCGCGCCTATAGATTTTGAACAAACAGACAAGATAAGAGACTCAGAAAGCCCAAGTGAAATGGATCCAGCTTGCTCTTCTCTCCCTGAAGTACACAAGACTGTGAGCGACATGGGCCTCTGGAGAATGCAAGTCTGTGCGATAGCACGGCTCCGTTTTTTAAAGCTGAAACGTGGAAGAAAAACACTTTTGACCCTGTGAGTATCAGAGTGTTGTGATTTTGTTAAACGAGCAGTTTCAAAAAAGGCTCAAACCAGAGGAGATTTTAAAACTAGAACACAATGCCCAGCATTTCTGCTGGAGAAAAGGTAAATGTCACATTGGATTTTACTGACCGCAGGAATACCTGTAGATTAGCTCTTGATCAGGTTCATACATACAAGTGCATTTAGTTTTCATAGTTGGATGACCCACTGTTCATGCAGCATTGACATTTTAGACCTGGGTAACACGATGAGACAAGGCTCAGAATGTTTGTACCTGGAGGAATTATCCTTATAGATATGGCACACAAGTGGTTGTGGAATGTTTTATTGAGGAAATAAAATTGCTATAGATTCATATGGTGATTTTCTTTATTGTTTAGGCTATTGGTTTTTGGAATTGCACTGTTTCCTTTGATTATGGAAAGGATAGCAAATTCTATGATAAATGAAAGTGCAAACTGGGAGTTTAAAACAGAATTATATTTCCTCTCTTCTGGACAACTTCCTCAGGAACCTCGTACCAGCCTCTTGATCATCAATAACACAGGTGAACAGGAAAACAAAATTTACATCCAGAAAGAAGTTATTTTTGTTATCAAATACCATATGTGTTAGAGGAAACAAATCATAGGAGAAGAAAATATACATTTATAGGAAATAGTTTATGAAAAACAGTGAATATTTGCTCTGATTTTAGAGATCACAGAATGATGGGGACAAGTGTGAATGCACCTGGGTTACTATTCAATATGATAGAAGTAACTTATCTACATGATAACCTGAAGCTATGAATTAGAGAGAAATAAACTTTTATCTTGGTGGAACCACTTCATTTTCAGATTTCTTTACAGCAGCCTAACTTATACCATAAATATGATACATGTTGATTGACATGCAAAGATGGCCTGTCTACTACACCCCACACTCTACTACTAATTTAAATAGGATTCAGGAAGACTACTTATTTTATTATGGCAAAGACTGGGTAATTGATTGTTTCCTAAGTGTTTGATTAACTTAAAGGGGAAGTTTATATGTTTCTACTTAAGATGTTAAAAATAAATATAGAGTCAGAGTTCTTTCTTGATGGGTTCCTTACCCAGTCCAGTTTCACATGTATTTATGATTCAGGATTGTAGATATTTCCTCTCTAAACAAACATGGTCTTTTCATTTCTGTTTCTCATTGTTCTTTTTCCCTTGGGTTTTGGAAAATAAATTTCCTCTCTGCCTTAAAATGAATTTTGCTAATTGTACATTAATTTCTAAGATCTAGATTTTTTTTTTAACTTATGAGTATAGTGTTGACTCAGGATCATTTTTCCTCTCCAGTCACTCTGAAGACAGTGTTAGGTATTTGGGGCCTTAAGTTTGGGACTTCTGTGCCATTGTGTTCCTCTTTCCTTAAAATCTGGTGATTATTGCTAGCATGTTCATGTTTTCCTTTGGTCCCCGTTTGGTTGGATCCTGCTGTGAAGATGGAGAGGCATGTGTGGCTGTCCCAGGATACAGGAAAGCTTGTTTTCCATAGATATGTCCTTGCTATGTGGGGAATTTTGAATTTTCATGAAGTTTGACCCTATTTGTCCATTCCCAGAGCCTCCTCCATGCATCCCAGTATGGACTCCCATTTCAAGCTAAAATACAGCAAACAAGCTTCTTTTCCTTTTTTTCCACTCCATCTTTCCCTGATTGTGGGTTGGAATTACTTCAAGTCTTGCCTGACTCTGTAAGAAACACTGTCTCTTAGAAGGTAAAAATAGCACTCTTCCTCGAGACAGATGCAATATTTCCTGCTCTGTGAGACATGAGGAGGGGCCTGACTGGTCACCTTGCTCCAGGTGTGGCAAACTGGTTAAGGATCCTGACTGTGGCTTCCATGCCCACACTGTCCCCTTCTACTTGTTTCCTCTGAGCTTTGATATCCTGGAAGCTGATTTTACCTTGGCAGCTATTGGCTTCTTTGTGCTCCAGGCTGTGCGTTTCCTCAGCTCTTTTTTCTCTTTCAAAGAATACCATTTGCTGCCTTCTTTAGGAGCACATTAAAATTTTTGGTCCAATAGTGGCCCTCTTCTTATTTTCCATTTAATTAGAAAAAAGTACATATCCATGCCATATACAGGAGTGCAATATATATGCAAATATCTTAAATAAAATAAGAATATTTCTGTATTATACATGTACATTTATATATTTACTTTCTATTCAAAGAATAAGGGTGAGAGGAGAGTATTATCATCAGGCTGGACAATCTAACATACTCCTATAATAACTGTATCTCCACAAATCACCAGTTCAAATGTATTTTTTAAAATAAAAGTCATGA
>NW_025999894.1:2734954-2771587 GCF_001458135.2 Marmota marmota marmota | reverse complement strand
TCAGAGAAATGCAAATCAAAACCACCCTAAGATACCATCTCACTCCAGTAAGATTGGCAGCCATTATGAAGTCAAACAACAACAAGTGCTGGCGAGGATGTGGGGAAAAGGGTACACTTGTACATTGCTGGTGGGACTGCAGTTTTATGATCTACCCATAGGATGACTGGATTCTGAATCCTTCTAGTTTGCTTTAATATTAACTATCACCAGCTAGCTGGGCTGGCAACCTGAGCCAGGTTCATAAGAGCTGGCTACATCAATAACTAAGAAAACAGCAAAGGAAGCACATAACACACAGAAATACCTTTTGCTTGTAGAAATCAGTGATGGCTCTCGATTTTAAGGGTCCATTGGAAAGAGAGAGTGCCACCTGAAAACCCTCTATTTATTGGGGAGAAAGACATTTGAGAAAGTTCAACCCAAATAAGGCAAGGGATTGGGTTTCAGGGGGCTGCTTGGTGATGTTTTGCAGTCAGCAGATTTGACTGACATCTTGGAAAGCCACGCCCATCTCAGGTGCTGTGTGGGATCAAAGGCAGAATGAGCAAAAAGGACACATACATCGCACAGCCCAGTCAGAGAAGCAATATCAGTCCAGTCCCCTCATGTGCTCAAATGTTCATAGCTCACACACATAGCCCACAGCTGGATCACAACATCTGACTACAACTCTCCAACCAAGAACAAAAACTCATTGGTTCCTGAAGCTCTATACACTGAAGCTGCATGGCTTGATATAAATTCCAAGTGACAAATTCTATGTTTGATGTATGTACCACATAGTGTTCACCAAAATATCTGATACCATAACTGGCAACATTCAAAACTGGAAACCAGAACAAGAAGTTGCGGACTTCATGCTGTGGGCAGATTTTTCCAGAGATCATCAGGATAAGACTCCCTATCATAATAAGACTCTTTCACTTGACCAGACAATGTTGTAGGTTAGAATTTCACAATCAGCAGCTTCTATGTGTAACCTGAAGTAGTGATGGCTGAGTCAAACACAAATCCTTACAGGTCCTAGGAGACCATTTAGTCCACCTAGTGGTTAACTTCAGAATTTCTACCTACTGTCTAGACCAGTAAGAATCTGAGCAGATATTGCAATAGACAAATACTGGGTTTTGAACAGACCTAACTGATGAACAGACTACTTGGTTAAAATGAATGTACTCATCAACTGGCTCTTTTTTTTATTTTTTAAATATTTTTTATTTGTCAATGGACCTTTATTTTATTTATTTATATGCAGTGCTGAAAATCAAACCCAGGGCCTCACACATGCTAGGCAAGTTCTCTACCACTGAGCCACACTCCAGCCCTGACTCCTTGATTTTAGTTGGTCTGAATCAATGGAGACCTTAGTTAGGAAGCATGCTCCAAATCTTGGTATTAGCCTCCTGATAGCTGCGATAGTCTTCCTGGTGCGTGAATGAGGTGCTGACACTGTAACCCTCGCTGCTCTGTCACTCCAACTTACTTTTAAAATAGAGATGTTTCAGGTTGGGGTTGTAGCTCAGTGGTAGAGCACTTGCCTCCCATGTGTGAGGCCCTGGTTTCAATCCTCAGCACCACATTATAAAAATAAATAAATATAAATAAATACATTATATTTGTGTCCATAAAAGGGGAGGTGCTGGGGTTGTGGCTCAGCGGTAGAGCGCTCATCTAGCGTGCGTGAAGCCCTGGGTTCGATCCTCAGCACCACATAAAAATAAATAAATAAAATAAAGGTATTGTGTCCAACTACAACTAAGAAAAAAAAAATTTTAAAAAAAAATGTGTCTTCCTGTTCCTCTCTCCCTGATGTCCCTGAGTCCACATCCACCATAGGAACAAAGTAATCCAGACTTTGGGGATGGTACCAGAAGATCTCAGAAATAACTATCTCCCAAATTAACAAGTGAATTACAACTCCAGATATAGAACCTGTGGAAGTAGCCTAAGAGTCACCTCTTTAAAAGCCCCCTGTTCCTGCTGATGGGGAGAATCACAGCCTCTGGGACAGGAGTCCCCTGTGTTTCTCCTTTGTTAACAAAGCAATAAGTCTTCTTCCTTTTTCTCAAAACCATGTCATTATTGGATTGGCATTTGGGCAAGGTCTGAGGTTTTGGCAACAAGACCAAAATGATGGTAACTGAGAGTAGTACTAATATCCTAAGTTTAACAAGCTAACTGTTAAATAAAAATTATAGGAAGCCAGTGTTTTGCACTAAATTCCTGCACTAGCCCCAGAAGCCCAGGCTAACCATCAAAGTAGAGTCACTCATACTAAAGTTCCGTATCAGCAGGCTGATCAAACCAAACTCAAAAACTGCAAAAGCAAAAAAAGGATCTGGGGGTCTTAGTGTTTTTGAAAGCTCAGTTCTTGTCCCCAATGCCAATCCAATAATGAGGACAGAGTTTGGAGAAAAAAGAAAAAAAAGTTGAATTACTTTGCTAACAAAGGAGAAACACAGGGGACTGCTATCCCAGAGGCTGTGGTTCTGCCCATCCAGGGAAATGGGATTTTTAAAGAGATAATTGAAAGGCTGCATTCCATGTGTTCTCTATCTGGAGTTGTAATCCACTTGTTAATTTGGGATTAATCATTTCTGAGATCTTCTGGTGCCATCCCTAAAATCAGTCAACAATTTTTGTTGTGGTGTGTGTTCAAAGACAGATAACTCTGCCTGGGATGGGGAAGAAAATTAATACTATTTCTCCTGAGATTAGGGAGTGAGAGATTAGGGAGGAGGAGGGAGAGAGAAAGATAAAGAAATGTGTCCTTTTAAAAACAAGTCTCAGTAGCACAGCAGTGAGGGCGATAGAGGGCAATATTCAAAGCATAAAGTGGACCACTGTTACATTAGAAATTGCAATTTGAGAGATACAGGTTGTGATTGCTCTGAATCATTGTTTCAAAGA
The DNA here is from genome assembly GCF_001458135.2 of Marmota marmota marmota. Taxonomy (NCBI): domain Eukaryota; kingdom Metazoa; phylum Chordata; class Mammalia; order Rodentia; family Sciuridae; genus Marmota; species Marmota marmota. Next base: position 2,768,674 of record NW_025999894.1, on the reverse strand, counting down.
AGGCAGGAAAGTGGGAACTTCTAGTGGCTTTTGAATGTTGAGAAGGAACATGGGCCAGAATGTATAAAAAGAACAGAAACCATAAAACAAAGAGTTCTATAATCTCTTTTTTTAATATTTATTTTGTAGTTGTAGTTGTACACAATACCTTTATTTTACTTATTTATTTTTTTATTTGGTGCAGAGGATCGAACCCAGGGCTTCATGCCTCACAAGTGCTAGGCAAGCGCTCTACCGCTGAGCCACAACCCCAACCCAGAGATATAATCTCTTGACATGCATATTGACCCTATGGAGCAGAATATAATTGTCCAGTCATTTAAGTCATTCCAGATGTCCACAGTCAAAAGGTAGAGATTGTTAGATAGTAGATAGCAATGAGCAGTGAAATGCAGGCAAGGTCACAGGTGTTCTTTACATTACTTTAGAGTCTGCTTTAAACTACTTCCAAAGTAAACAAGAAAGCAAAGTGTGGTAGTTAACTTGTAGAAAAGAAATAGAAGCAAAAGGAGCTAACTGGGAAATATGTCAAGAGAAAAGGATTAATGGAATAACTCTTGTTAGGGTCTATTGATGTTGACATAAAGCTAGGAATTATGGCTAAAGTTGTCTTCATTTATCTGGGAAAGAAGATTCCTTTAGTAGCATGGGCGCACTAAGGTAACTTTTGACCAGCAACTGACCCCAGTGCCCACATTAACATGGGATTGACTTGTAGGTGAAGCCCCCCCTAAAGAGGATGGCCACCGTGACAGTTCCAAAGAGGACCGACTGAGGTCAGAAACTCCACTGCTTGACATGAAGGAGGAACTGAATAACTGACTGGCAAAGAAGGTTGTCCCCAGGTCTGGTAAACATCAAACAGTAATAAAATTGGGGACAGCATTATCTTCTATGTTGTTCTCTGCTTGGAGACGGACCACTCTCTCCCTTGAGTGTGCTTTCTGTTTAAGTCTCACTTTTATTTTCACCTCTCTTTCACTTCTCATAAAGTTCTCTTGCATGACTTTGGTGTCTGACTTTAAATCTTTCTCGGAACACCAGAATGAGGTCTAGAGTTTCAACTCTCTGCTTTCCTGTGAAAAGAGGACCAAGGTTCACATTCCAGGTAGCAGCTGGAATACTGCACAAGTCCTTCCATTAGTACTGCTGCCTACCACTCCATTTTGAGAAGATCTTTCACTGTTGTTTCCATTACAATTTTCCTCTTATTTTCATGGAACCCGCTAAGAACTCAGGATGAGAGAGATGCATTACCTAAATAGGACAGTTTCAATTGGTATGATAATTGAGTTCCAATGCCTTAATCCTTAGGCAAAAATAGGTAACTTGAACTAACCTGAAAACCAATCTGTTATTCTTCTGTTTTCTTTAGCTCTTTCCAGCTATAAGACTAACCTCTGCTTAGATAATTAGAACAATATTTTTTTTTAATTTTTAGTTGTAGATTGACCCAATACCTTTATTTATTTTTATGTGGTGCTGAGGATCAAACCCAGTGCCTCACTTGTGCTAGGCAAGCGCTCTGCCACTGAGCCACAACCCCAGACCAGGAATAATAATTTTATTTTATGACAAAACCAATTAGGATCTATAACTAGCTAGGCATAGTGGTACAGGCCTGTAATTCCAGCAACTTGGGAGACTAAGTCAGGACAATCATAATTTCAAAGTCAGCTTCTGCAATTTGTCTAAAAATTAAAAATAAGGGTTAGGGATGTAGATCAGTTGTAAGGTATCCCTAGGTTCACCTCCTAGTACCAAAAAAAAAGAAAAAATCTATAAATTGTATTTTTGTCCTTTGACAGTATTTTAAATTAATTTTTTCATTAAAAACAAAGTGATAAAGGACAGGAAAAATATAGGAAATTAAGAATGACACATGCAGGAACAAAGAAGTTGGTATGTGGTGACCATGATGAAAATACATGCCCAGCAGTAACAAATCAGTCATTTTGAGATATGAGAAATACCATCTTGGAGAAAGTTAATAAACATTGGAGAACAATCAGTTGAGGAAGAAAAACAGTGAATTCCATATCTTCTATAAGTTGAAAGGCATTTTAAAGAAATTTATTTCTGCTATGATTTCTTTGTATTTAAAACAAAATAACATCCTTTCAGGTACCAACTGTTCTATCATCACCTATTCAAAATCACAAAGATATTTCCTATATTTTATTTTTATTTTTGGTGTGTGTATGTGTGTTGCACAAGATCAAACTCAGGGCCTTTATGTGCTAAGCAAGAGCTCTACCACTAAGCCCCCAAAATATTTTGGTTTTGATAGAACTGTGATGGTTTTGATAGCATTTGCTTCACCTTGTAATCACAGGTGCTTTTTAAAAAACACTATCTGAAGTCTTATGGAAAATAATATTCCTACAATCAGTCCCCCCCCCCAATAAAAATGGAGGGGCAGTGTGGCTCCAAAGGAAGGAAGAAAATTAGCCAAACATTGAACCTCTCCCAGTACATCCTTTCCCAGTAACAATGGGCCCTGAGGGAAAAAGCAAACTTTCATCCTTCCCAGGTTGCCCCCAGCATCTCCACCAAAGGCAAACATTTAGCCCTTCCCAACTCCAATGGGTCCTGAAGGAAGGAAGCAAATACTGAAATGCTGGGCCCTGGACTCTTATCCATTCCCACTGCAGATGAGTCCTGGAAAACAAAAAAGCTATTAGTGAAGCTCTAAGTGACAATGGGTCCCAGAGGAAGGAAGATAAGCAGTGAACACTTGAGTTGTCACCCAGTGACAAGGAGCTTCAAACTTTTTACAACTGCCTTCCTGAGTTAAAATTTTAACCTGCACAACTAGGTCCCTGTCTGTCCAAACTGCACATCTGCAGTCTCCAATGATTAAATTCATCCTCACTGTAAACTACAAAACCCATATTCCTTCTGTAAGGAGAAGGCATTTCCCCTGCCCTGAAAATGAGCCCTCACAAGCCTGATCCACTGACTTGGCTGCAGAATAAATGAAATGCTTGCTGATGGGAGGTTTGCTTCCCATCTCCTGCTTAGTGCACTTACACTATCCTCGTTCCTAAATTCACTTGTTAGTTCTACTTGTTTGATCACAGATTCCGCCTTAGGATTTTTTCACGTACTTGGAATCATACCTTGGATGAATAAAAGTTTTACTTTTTCTCTCTCTTTTTTTTTTTTTATTTTAACCTTTTTTTGTCGACAGCAAAGCGCTCGCACTCTCACCCAGAACTAGAGGCAAGACAGACCGTATTCTGCCCCCAAAAAAATCACAAGCCCCCTCCCCTTCAAAAATTCACTCCTCAGATTCACTGGCCACCTGCCCCACACCCACCCGAGGAGCAGTGACCCATACACACTAGGACCTCGGTGACCTGGCCACCCCTCCAAGATCCCGCGCAGATATTTACTGTCCCTTCCCGCGCCCAGGGACAAAGACGGGAGTGGCACCCCTAACCAGGGGCTGTCGGGGCAGAGACGCCCAAGGTGTCCTCCAAAGGCTCATTTGGAGCCTCGTCCCCTCAGCTAAGAACACGCCAACTCCAGACCTGAGTCCCACCAGCGCTTCACGACACAAAGCCCCTTTCCCGCCCAAGCGCGGGGCCAGTCCTATCCCCGCCGCTCTCCTTTCGGAGAAGGAAGTACACTCGCGACCGAAGAAAGGCAGGAATCTCGCTTACCGGAGTGAATGACGTGAACGATGACGCAAACATCAGGGGCAGAAGACTCTGAGCACCGCCCATCAAAGACACAGGGAGTTGGGCGTGGTCTGAGACCGCGACACCCAGAATCCTCCGCGGTGCGTCTCCTCCCTGGACTACACTACCCAGAGGCCTCCGCGCGGCCTCCGCCCCTCGCTACCCAGAATCCCCTGTAGCCCTCCGCTCCGCCTCCTCTACCCTGGGTGCCACCACTGCGGAGGTGGCTACGAGCCCCGGGGTCGTAGGTCCGATTGCGTCTTCTCCGAGACTGCGGTTCTGTACAGACGCTGGGAACATCTTAGAAGCGTCCCAGAGTGCCTTTTGATTTTGCTCATTTCCTTTGTTTTGTGTTTGTGGTGCAGATTGAACCCGCAGGCGCTCTGCTCCTGAACTACCGTCCTTTTGATTTTTTGAGAGAGGGTCTCGCTAAATTCCTGAGGTTCACCTTGAATTCCTCCCTAGTCGCTGCAGGAATGAGCCACCCCGCTCTGGCTGCTTTTCTTTCTTTTTTTTTTTTTTTTTTTTAACTAAGTGACCCTTTTGAGTCCTAGTTGGGAAATTTTACTCTCACACTATTTCTTCTAGGTTTTGTGTTTTCTTTTTTCACATTTAAATCCCTCAATGGTTTTTTTTATTCTTTCTAGGCATATATATAGTGTAAGTATAGATTCAATTTTAATTTCCAAATTTTTATCAATTTTCTGAATTAATTAATTTTAACAACAGTCTTTTGCCCATTCATTTAAGTTTCCAGCCGTACAATGATACATTTTTGTACTGCATTTACATTTTCATTTGGGTCAATTTCTTGATTTTTTTTTTTTAATTTCTATTTGTCTAAGCAAGCATCAACACTACACTTAAGATAAAGGGGATTTCTTTTAGGACTAACCAGACCATATTCACACTGTGTTCGGTGTTTTACTTAGCCATACTTGCTGCTGTGTTATTCTATGTGGGCCTCATAATTACCCTGTCAGGTTTCAGAAAAAAATTAAATTCATTGGTATTTTTGTTGGAGTTCTATCTAAATTATAACATGGAAAATGACATTTCAACTAATATTGATACTTTCTACACAAAAAAATTGTCTCTGATTCAGTATGATTTTGTATGTTAGGAGTAAAGAACAATAGCATCCTTAGAAGGGTTTAAAATACTATTAAAGAGTAATGATGTAATCATACAATATAAAATCCATGAGAAAAAAAATCTAATGTGATCACCTAGATGTTCCCAAATATTTGGGATTTTATAAAAATAATCTGCAGATAGGACCAATTGTTGTAAACTCCATCTGTTCTGGTATGGATCTGAAATGTTCCCAGAAGTTCATAGGGTTTGGTCCTCAATGCAGGAGTGTTCACAAGGGAGGCCTTTAAAGGTGATTAGATGATGGAGTGCTGACCTCATCAGTAGGTGGATGGGATGGGGGGGGGGGGATGAGTTTTGTTGAAAAAACAAGCTCTTTCTGTTCCTGCTTCCCTGGCTGCCATAATATGAGCATCTTCATTTCCCAACAGGATCTTAGCTCTGATGTTCATCCTCACCACAGGCCCAGAAACAATGGAGCCAAATGACCTTTCCTCTTTTTGTTTTTCTCAGGTATTTTGTCATAGCAATGGAAACCTAACTAACATACCATCTGTGCCTAGAACAAGGAAGATAGAGAAGTTGAGTAAATAGATGTTGTGTTAGTCTGCTTTCTATCGTGGTGATCAAAATACAAGAAAACTTAGAGGCCAGGCATGGTGGTGCACACTTGTCAAACCCAACAAATCAGGAGGCTGAAACAGGAGGATTGCAGGTTTGAGGCCAGCCTCAGCAACTTTGCAAGACCTTAAGCAACTAACCTAGCAAGACTCTGTCTCAACACACACACACACAAAAAAAAAAAAGGACAAGGGATATATCTCAGTGGTAAAGTGCCCCTGGATTCAATTCCTAACACCAAAAAATAGAAAGAAAAACAAATTTAGGGAAGGGAAAGTTTATTTCATCTCATGGTTTCAGAAACATAGTCCATGGTGGGCTAAATCCATTGTTCTGGGCCCAAGATGAGGCAGTACATCATGGAAGAAGGGCATGGTGGATGGAAGCTACTCAGGACATGGCAGCGGGGAAGTAGAGAGGCAGGTGAAAGGGGCTACAGGGAAGATGAATCCTTCCAGGGCACAACCCCAGTGACCCACTGCCTCCAGCCATGCTCCACCTGCCTACAGTTGGACAAGTCATTCCATCCAAACTAGGGTGAACCATTTAGGTTACAACTCTCGTGGTCCAATCATTGTACCTCTGAATATTTCTGCATTCACCCAGCGGTTTGAGAAAGACCTCATATTAAAACCATAGCAGATGTTAAATGCTTTATGCATTACTCGTCAGACTGCAGACTCTCATTGAAATCACTGAAGGAAAAATTTGTACCAGAAGAAAGTTAAGAATTTTCTATCCCCATCTCACCCTGAATTCTGAGCAAGAGGTGGCAAAGTACTAAGAACGTGGCAAAGAGCTTTATCTGATTTGTAGGTTGATATCAACGGAAGCATTTTATGGACAGTAGTCTCCCTCATCCCAGGTTTCAATTTCCACCATTTCAGTTAGTTGAAGTGAACTGCAGTCTGCAAATATTAAATAGAAAAATCCCAGAAATAATTCATGAGTTTTAAATGGCATACACTTCTAAGTAGTGCGATGAAATATCACACCATCCTACCTGGGATAGGAGGCATTCTTTTGTCCAGCACACTAAAATGTGTGTGTTACTCTCCCATTAATCACTTAGTAGCTGTCTCCATTATCAAATCATCTGTTGCAATATTGCAGGGCTTGTGTTCAGCTAACCCTTATTTTATTTATTAATAGTCCCAAATCATAGAAGTAGTGATGTTGGCAATCCAGATGAGCCACCGAGAAGCCATAAAATGCTTCCTTTAAGGGAAGAGTTGGATGTTCTCAACAAGGTGGGGAGGGGAATCATATAATGAAGTTGGATGGGGGAAAAAAAACATGAGATATAAACATGATTCAGTAATGTCCAGTTTCTGGCATCCATTGAGGGTCTTGGAACAAATCCGCTGGGGTAAGGCAGGATTATGGTACTACTGGAATTGAATACAAGTACAATCCATTAATGTCTTAAACAGCTAGGGGCCCTTGTATTAATTTTGTACTTTCCTCTACCTGAGTGACAGCTCTCACACACATCATCAAGGAGGAAATCCCTCCCTGATCAACCACTATAATTGGTCCCCCATCTCTAAACCATCCTCCAACCTAATGAGATGATATACCTTATTCAAAATACTTATCCCGATGTGGAATTCTAGGGTTTTTTCCCTGTGGAAAAGTAAGTTCCATGTAGTAGTGTTCTCTAGAGGAACAGAATCAACAGGAAGTTGTAAAAGGGGGATTTATTAGGGTGGCTTACACAACCAGAAGCTAAAGAGTCCACAATGGCTGCTTGCAGGCTAGAGAGCTGAAAGAACCAGTAGCTGTGCTATCTAAGAAGAGATGAAGGCCAAAACAAAAGGGATCAATGGTGCTACCCTAGTCCAAGACTCTTCTGGGAGAATCACTGTCAGAATCCACTCCAGAAGAGTTGGTAAAGCAAGAGTCCAATATCCTCAGATGATGGCAGCAGCAATCAAGAACTTGTTCAAGAAGAACTGAGCTTACATCTGCTGCTGCTGCTTTCTTGTTCTACCAACCTTTTATTCCATCCAAGCCATCATCCTGTTGAACAGTGCTTCCCATGCTTAGGGATGGTCTCCATTTCAGTTGGCTACCCCGCATGCCAATAATTTCTAGACACACCCTCATTGATCCACCCAGAAGCCTCTTTCTTAAACATTGGCATCCCTTAATCCAATCGCGTTGACAATTTGAATTGACCATTACACTCCACAAAAGTCAAGGATGGATGCATACCCACAGTTCCTCGTTGGACCATGTCACTGACTACACTTCGTAAAGTATTTCCAAATCTCCCTCCAGAGCGGGGCCACTGCTAACAGTATCTCAGGACACACTTCAAAGACAGACCAGGCCAGTATGGAGTATGGCCCAGTTATAAGACCCTGTTATAATACCCTTATGATGATGTTTCCAGGCAGCCCTCTAGAGGAACACCGGTTTATCAACTAGAGAGGCCTGAGGTTGCTATAGTCCTTTGTGTTGCCTAATCACTCGATGGACTTCCTAAAAAATTTCTGAGAATGCCTCTGGAAAGGATACCAGCTAAATTAGCCAGGGATGTCTACAGAGTGAACATGGGTATCCAAGGCACCTATAAATTTTCTCATATCCCCTGCAGTGGTAAGAATCAGTCTAAGCTGGTCTTTACTGGTGGTCTTAAAAATATATCCCCTTGGGAGAAGGGAGACTACTATATTACTAGAAAGGATAAAGCTGAAGTCCAATAATGTCTTGGACAGATTGGAGGAGTCCCAGGGAAGATGCTCCAACTTGGCTACAGCTGTGCATAGAGCTCAGTTAGTTGTACATGGCTAATAGACAGCCCTATCCCCCCAAATTTTTCTCATTCCTACATAAGCAGCTGAGATATTCTTTTCTGTTGTGGTTTGGATCTTAAATATCACCTTATGGCCCGCGTGCTAAAAGCTTGATCACCCGCATATAGTGCAATTGAGAGGTGGTAGAACCCTAAGAAGGAGAGAACTAGGGGAAAGAAGTTAGGTCATTGGGGGAATGCTCTTGAAGAGAATATAGGAACCCTAGCTCCTTTCTTTTCCATTGAGATGAACAGCTTTGCTCCACCACATGCATGCTCTCAATTGTCTGAGGCTACATATGATGGCCCGTGGAGGGTTCTGTTGGCCTAGATTTTTATTGAATTGCTAAGATTTCTAGCAAAGGGAGTGGAGCTGGTGTGGAGCAAAGGCTGAGAGTGATGCCTTGCATCCCATTGTAGTCTGGGACACTACCCGTGATCAGAAGCACCTTTGGAATATTCCTTAGACCTCCCTACCCACACTGGTGGAGACCAGACCAGGCTGCCCAGGAATTTCCCAGTAGGTCCCTTAAGCCTGGACACAGTGCCCCTGGCCCTGACTGTGGTGTGAAAATTTTATGACTGTTTACAAGGCCCCCCTCTGGAGAGGTAGCAAAGGCCTAGGAAGTTAGGAAGCTTGGGTAGCATGCCTCAGATGGCCATGATCCTATAGGGATTCCCACTATTGAGAGACCTCCCAACAGGTATGTAAATCTCCTTCCAGAGACTGGAAGGAGAGGCCCCAGGACGGGCCTGGACTGGCCTGGTCCTCTATGGGACCTGGATTTTGGATGTGCCTCCCAACAATATTTCACTCAAGTTGGTGAGTTGGGTCTTGCTGAGAAAGAGCTCACCTCATGGAAAGAACTCATGCAAAAACTAAATGATCATTTATGACAGACTTGGAATTTTATTTCAATAGCCTTTTGGAAAACGAGTCGATTCTTCTCAAACTATGTGGACGGGAACACTGTTGTCTCTTTTATATGTGATTTGTAAACTTGTAAGTAACCTGTTTATGGAAATTTAAATTAAACAAGGTGAATACTTTTACTGCTGGATCTCCTAAAGCCTGTCATAGGATAAATTCACTGTGAATTCTAAATAAAGAAAGAAGACATGGTTTTTCCAATTGCATTCATATCCAATGGTGTAACGATGCCCTGAAGAAATAAAGATCTGTGATTCTTTAATGTTGCCTAACTCGGCGGGGGGTAATAGCTATGCCAATCAGCACGGAGAGAAAAATTACCAAATGAGAGCTGTAGGGTTTCTCCCTCTGTTAGCTTTCTGTCACTGTGACCAAAACACCTGACAAGAACAACTTAGAGGAGGAAAAGTTTATTTTGGCTCACCATTTCAGAAATTCAGTCCATGTCAACCAATTCCACTGCTCCAGGCCCAAGATGAGGCAGAACATCATGACAGAAGGGTATGGTGGAGGAGATCTGCTCTGTTCATGGCCTCTAGGAAGCAGAGAGAGGGGTTAAAGGGTTTTAGAGAAGATCCAGGGCATACCCCAAATGAGCCACCTCCTTCAGTCATGACCCACCTGCCTACAGTTAACCTCGAGTTAGTCCATTCAAACTAGGATGGACTGATTAGGTTACAGCTCTCATAATCATTTAACCCCTGGGTGTTCCTGCATTTACCCAGGAGATTTTAGGGAACACCTCATATCCAAACCACAACACACCCCTAAATTAAAAGACAGAGAGTGAGATAGAGGGAGAATGACCTCAGAATAAAGAAAGGAAGAGACCTCAGGATATAACAAATAGCACACTGGACTAGATGAGTTACAAATGAACAGGAAACCAGTGACATGATTCCTGCCATACTAAAGCCATTTCATCCACATACAAAAAAAAAATGAAAATACGCACATCTTTATATCTCTGCTCAACTGTGTATAAAAAGGCCAAACCACAGAGAGATCTGTGTAAAAAAAAAAAAAAAAAAGCCAGGGCCAGGTATGGTGGTGCATACCTGTAATCCTAGTGACTCAGGAGGCTGAGGCAGAAGTATGGCAAGTTCAAGGCCAGCGTGGGAACTTAGAAAGACCCTGTCACAAAATGAAAAGTAAAAAGGACCGGAGATACAGCTCAGTGGTACAACGCCCCTGAGTTAAGTTTCCAGTCCTGACTGAGTAGATTGTGAAGAGGTCACATAGAGAAAAGAGAAAGCAGACCTAAGCAATATGATTCTCACTCCATTCCCCTAACCATATGCCTGCTCACCTTCAGCCAAATTTGTCTGTTGCATATATTGGAATTCTGAAAGGGTGCTTTTAGAAGAAATGAATTTTTTTTTAATGAAAAGGAGAAAACACCAATTGAGACTAATGTCTTTACGTAAGAGGAAGAAGTACAAGTCTCAGAATGGAGCAGGGCTTCTTCAGCATCGCCTCTTACAGAGGCAGGGTGGACAGGACAAGGACTCTCAGCTCTGGTCTCAATTATCCCTCCTCCCGGCTGCAGTTACATGGTAAGAACTGAGATAACACCGAAACTGGATTCTTTCACGGGAAAGGCAGAGAAATCAGCCTGCACAAGTAGACAAGAACTGCATCCTCGGGAAGAGTCCATGATGGGGCTGCAGACACAGGCAGAGAGCAGCTTGGGTGTTGTGTGTGTGTATGATGGTGAAATGGTTTCAAGAGGCAGATGACCAAGATAACTGCTCCAGCTCTGACTCAAACAATCTCTTTAAGCAGAGAGTGACCAGACTGAGAAGCAACTAGATGGCTACACATGTCCTTAGTGAATCCTCCCCCTCCCCTGCTTTCTGCATGGTCTAAAACTCTATCCAGAGAGCTACCCTCATAGGTAGGCTCCCCTGAATAAATCTTTGACCATCTACCAACCTGGAGCAATCTCCTTCTTTGATCTGAACTTTACCTCTGCTGACAGAGGATGGTTCTCAGATACATCCAGGGAGCTTTCTGAACACGGCATCACAAGCAGGATGCTGGGCACCTCCTTCTGCTCCACTATATTATGTCTGCAGCCTTCCATTAAATGACAACTAATGGGGAGTCAAGGGTAGACAGTACTCAATTGACAGCAGGAGATTCAGAATTACAGGAGAAGCCTAGCTGCAGCTGCCATACCTAGGTAACTTTCTTTAAAGTTGTTGTTTTGATTTTGGTACCAGGAACTGAACCCAGGGGTGCTTAACCACTGAGCAACTTCTCTAACCCTTTTTTTTTTAATTTATTTTTAATTTTGAGACAGGGTCTTGCTAAATTGCTTAGGGCTTCACTAATTTTCTGAGGCTGGCTTTGGACTTACAATCCTCCTGCTTCAGCCTCCTGAGTCACTGGGATTATAGGTGTGCATCATGGTGTCCAGCTTCAATGTTGTTTTTCATATAAAGTTGTTTTCCAATTAACTTCTTAAGATTTTCTTGGAAGTTCCTGGGAGAGAGAGAGAGGTAAGTTCATACAGCTTCAAACTAGTATGAACCATTCCACCAGGCAGAAGACATCAGAGAGCAGGCTACATATATGATAAAGTTAACCTCATTTTAATGCTAAAATCTTCAGCCAAGGAGGGCCAATGCCTCACTTCTGTAACATCAAACTATAGCATGTTGTTAAAATGCAGCTGTGCACCTGTGTATATGATCATGTTTCTACCCCTTTGAATAAGCATTCTCTGTTCAGATGAATTTACCCACCTTTTCTAAATTCAGGGGGTCATGGCTTTGGAATTGATTCCTCATGGTCTCATGATTTGCTGCAAATAAACTATTTTGTGCAACAGGCATTCTTGGTGTTTGCTTCCCACCAAGAGGCAAACTCAAGGAATCTTGTAACAAACTGTTAAGCTTGTGGTACCAAACATTCCCTTATGAGGTGGAAGCTCTGGTCATGCCTGATCATGCCTGGTCATGTGGATTCAAGGGCTGTGTTTTGTAATAGAAACAGTCCTGGTCTTAGAAGGGAAAATCTTAGGTCCTGTTGGAGTTTGAGAACTTGTGGCCTTTCAAGAATTCTTCTTTTAGCATGAGAAGAAGATTAACATTAAACAGGGAGGTGAAGGGAAAGGGGGAAAAAAACAAGGGAGAGAAATGAAGTACAGTAGATGGGGTAGAGAGAGAAGAGGGGAGGGGAGGGGAGGGGGGATAGTAGAGGATAGGAAAGGCAACAGAACACAACAGACACTAGTATGGCAGTATGTAAAAATGTGGATGTGTAACCGATGTGATTCTGCAATCTGTATAATGGGGAAAAATAGGAGTTCATAACCCACTTGAATCAAATGTATGAAATATGATATGTCAAGAGCTATGTAATGTTTTGAACAACTAATAAAAAAAAGAATTCTTCTTTTTCTGCCCATGGATGCAAAAGCTTCAATTTTCCAAAATTTTATCATTCCCTAAGGACATTGGAAGTCATGTTATTGGAAGATGTTCTTCAGAACAAACTTGCAGAGAACTGTGGATAACCACATATCTTCCCAAATCCATTCAGGAGGACCAAGCCAAATACAATTTTGTTGCAGGCCAGGGGTGTAGATAAGGCTTTCATTTACCAGAAACAAACCTGGGTAGGTGTAGAAAGAAAAATCAGGTAGCTTTCTTGCCTGAGCCATAGATTTACCTGACCCTGAGTTCTGGTGGCCATTCAACATCCCTAGGTAATACTGGGACTGAAGTATAAAGGTGGCCCTTGTTGCAACACATTGCTAAAGGTGATGTAGAATGTTTAATCCAGGGGACAATCCTATCTATATTTGCCTCCCTGATCTACATACATCCTCAGAAGCTGGCTTCTAATTCGCAATCTTCCTGCCTCAACCTCCCAAGTAACTGGAATTTCAGGAGTACACCACCAAGCCAGGCTCAAATGTTTATTTTCTATGCAAACGCATTTAGTAAAAAAAAATATATGTATGGAACATTAAACTTATGATGAATGTGACACATGCGCTTATCTGCACTTCTGTTGTGGATGTGGTGGAGGTAAGGGAGACCAAAAAGTAACTTCTTTCCTCTACTGATCTTTGGGAGGAAATATGGCATATTCCTCATCAAGTTCTTTCAGAATATGATAAACAAAATTTTAAGATGACTTCCAATGGTCTCCCCCCATCCTTTACATAACCGTATATAGTAAAAAGTCTAAGTCAGCAGCCTAGTTTATACAAACCTAGCACATTCCCAGCATGGGCCTGTCTTCAGGACTTATTTCTGGGATATTCTTCCTTATCAGAATGTTTTTGTATGCCTGAGGCCCTGGATTATGCTGAATCAGTTTGTCTTCGAGGGACCCAGAGACAAAGTTTAACTAAGGTCAACCACAGGACAGAGAGAGCCATGGATTTATTTGACCCCCCCACACACACAAACCCAGATCCCACCTAATAAAACTCCTGACACCAAGACTTGAGGAAGCTCCCCTAGGTTGGCAAATCTTTCCAAGTGGTGTCATACATTGCTGCTGGGAGAATTAGGCATGTCTCCATGCAACCCCACTGGAAGGGGGGCACTTGGAAGCCTAACTCGGCTCTCTCCTGATTTCACACTATTTCACACTCTTTGCTTATTTGAATTTTTGTCCTTTCATTATCCTGTGGTTTGGATATTGAAAGCCCCCTCCCCAAAGGCCTGTGTTAAAAGCTTAGTCTGTGGCACTATTGGAAGGTAGTAGCACCTGTAACAGGTGGGGCCTAGTGGAAAGAAGCTAAGTCACTGGAAGTATGCCTTTGATGGGATATTGGGACTCTAGTCCCTTCCTGTCTCTCTGATTCACAGCTGCCACGAGGTAAGCATCTTTCTCCGCCATGTTTTCTCACCATGATGTGCTGCCTCACCACAGTGAGGCAGACACCGTGGTTCCAAATGACCTCAAACCAAAATGTCTGAAATAGGGCTGGGGTTGTAGCTCAGTGGGGTTGTAGCACTTGTCTAGCACATGTGAGGCACTGGGTTTGATCCTCAGCACCACACAAAAAAATAGATAAATAAAATAAAGGTATTGTGCTCATCTACAACAAAACATATTTTTTAAAAATAATAATAATCTTTGAAAGGGTCTATCTTGATAGACCCTTTCTCTTTTAAATTATCTTAGGTATTTTATCACAGTGCTGGACATTTAACACAAATGCTGGGACAGACTGACCACAAGTCTAATGAGCTTTGTGGGCTCTGTAAGTCCTGGAGAATACTGAGCCTGGAGTGGTCTTAGGGACTCCTGACACACTGGCATCAGAAGTAGGATTGCCAAGAGAACCCTGACTCATCACAGGGTGGTGCCCTATGAATAGCTCTCAATTGGCTTGAGTCCAGAGGTGTGTGGGACTCTCCTATTTATTTAAAACAAAAGAATCATGGCTCCTATTTGTACTTAAGCTCTAGCTCCTCTTCTGCACAGGTGAATGTTTATATTTATATCTGTTGAGCATTCTGCAAAACAATAAAACAGGATATGTAGGGAGGAAAGGTTTTCTGTTTACAGGTGGCAGTTGCAAGGTAGACGGGCAGCAGCATCCTGTTTGGAAAATTGCCACATTCTCACCAACATAGAAAAGCTCTGGCATAGAAGATAAAAACAAAAGTAGCATGAACAGTAAGAGTCACCCTTGCAGCAGTCTAGACCTGTGTGTACACCTGTGTGGGGGCCCTGCTCTCCTGGGTCTGACTGCCCAACCTAGAGGGGCAAAGTTAGCCTCCTGGTAAAAGGGAGAGAAGGCTCCCACCAGGGCCATCTCTTGTGCAACCAGGTGATCCGCCTTTGAGTTGCCTCCCAGTGTTTTTCTACTTGGAAGTAGGAGGTAGCCTAGATCCTAAGAGGGTGTTCAGAAGAGTGTGGACCAGGATAATGAGCAAGCCTTACTGGGGTCCCTAGGAGCCTGTGCCCCGCCTGTGCGTTTGTTTCTGCTGCCAAACACTCCCCACACACAACCCTCTCTCAGTCCCACCCCCTCCAAGAAGGCCACCGCCATCATCCATGATGCAACAGGACTCAGGACTGCAGCCAGGGGTCCCTCTTCCCCCCCCAGCCTTTTGAGATCCAGCTCTACAGGAGTCGCAAGTAACTGTAACCACCAGTGAATTCTAGATAACGATAATAATGGCAAGATTGATGGACAACCACAATTATATTATGTAACGATATATTATTACAAATCACAGAAATACTCACAACCTACTTTTTAGCCTTCAAATTCTTTCCGGCATCTGGTCGACCCGCCGAGACAGGAGAAAAGTGACCGCCAGGTGGCGCCCGGTGATCAGCGCCAATGACCCAGGTGGGTCAGCTTCCTTGACTGACAGTCGCTTGCAGTCGCTGCCCGGATGCCCGGCCTTGTCCTGTGTTCCTTGGGTCTCATTTCTGGGCCCCAGAAGCAAAAGAGCATCTGGCGCCTCCCCAGGGTGTCTGCCTCGGAATTTCCGACAGGTCTAGCCAGGCATCGCTATAGAAGGGCATCTTTTTTTTTTTTTTTCTTTTGGGAAGAATTCAGAAGTTGATTGTTGGATCATATGGTCTTACATTTTTTTTTAATTTTTTGATTTATTTATTTTTTTTAGGAATCTCTCTACAGTTTTTCATATTAGCTATCCTGATTTACATTTGAACCAATCTGTTTTATTGATTGATCGTATTTTTCTATTTTTCTTTCCATGATGATTAAGTTTTGATCAAATAACAAAGGGTATGAATTTTGGAGTACAGATATTTTGGTACTACAGATATTCATGTAAATGTTCTTAATTTTGTTCTGGGGTGCATTTCTTTTACATGGATACTACTTATAACCTGGTGAGCCTTGCTCAGGCTTTGTGATGATATGGTCAGGGTAGCCTTTGGCTGGCCTAGGTCTAATGTTGGTTTACTCATTAGGTAACA
This sequence comes from Marmota marmota marmota, assembly GCF_001458135.2. Lineage (NCBI taxonomy): Eukaryota > Metazoa > Chordata > Mammalia > Rodentia > Sciuridae > Marmota > Marmota marmota. The sequence goes on along the minus strand of NW_025999894.1, from coordinate 2,752,611 downwards.
CACTTCTAAGTGTTCTATTTTATATATATATATATATATATATATATATATTTAATGTCTAAAGTTTATTGTTTTTTATTTGTTTTAATTAATTACACATGATAATACAATGATCTTGACATATCATACATTTGAATCAGATGGGGTATAATTTCTCATTTTTCTGAGTGTACAGGTTGCAGAATCACATTGGTCATGCAGTCACGTATATACATACAGCAATAATAAAGTCTATTTTATTCTGCCGTCCTTCCTTTCCCCCCCCTTCCCCTTCCCTCCTCTCCCATAGAAGGGGATCTTGGAAAAGTTTTCCCTGAGGCTCACCCCCAAGGACGGCTGCCAAGAAGGGAACAGACACTCCCAGAGTCTCAGGGCCGCTCTGGGCCATTGGGAGACCCGCGGGTGAGACAGGAAAATTTCCCTGGTGGACACTGGCACCTCCCAGAGCAGCTGGAGCAGTTCCCAGGCCCAATGGACCTGGAAATTTCTGCAGGGTCTTGGAAGTGGGTAGCTGTGAAACGGCAACCATGAAAAAAACTCATAAATAACATGGATGAATCATTGTTACTCCATCATTTCATAGTGGAGAAGTTCTTTCTAAAGCATAAAAAAAAAACAGAAGCCAACAAGGAAATTCCTGATGAACTTGACTACATAAAGTTTAAACAAAATCCACAAACAAAGCCAAAAAAACACCAAATGACTGGGAAACATTTGTGCAGATACTAGTATGATAAGAATGTTGATTTGATACACAAGAGTTAAGAATGAAGGCTACCTAAGTGTCCACTTAAGAAGAATGGAAAAAGGAAATGTGGTGTATATGCAGAAGAGAATACTATTCAACCTCTTTTTAGAGGGGGGAAAAAGGGGTAGTCATTTTTGACAATGTAACTGAACCTGGAGGAAATTATACTAAGGGGAATAAGACAGGCACAGAAGGACAGATACCACATGATCTCATATGTGGAATCTATAACAGTTGAATTCACAGGAGAAAGCAAGGTCATGGTAACCAGAGATTGGGAATTGGGGAGATATTATTGGTACGTAACACGGAGGAATGTCTTAGTAATCCACATGGCATAGTGACTGTAGTCAATGCTAATATATATTTCAAAATTGTTAAAAAATAGGTTTTAAGTATTCTCAACATAAAAATATAGGTATGTGAGATTATGGATATGTTAATTAGCTTGATTTAATCCTTCTGCAATATACACATATAACCAAATGTCACGATACACGCTATTGTGCAATTACTATTTGTCAGTTAAAAATAAAATTTGACACAAAAGAATTGATTTCAGCATTAATTCCTAAAATAACAAAAAAAAAATGGGTGGGAAATTACAGGCATTAAGGAACCAGGTTAAATATATTGCAGCATATCCATACAATGTAATATGAAATTATTTTGTTTGGAGTTTTTTTTTTTTAAAAAAAAGGTAAATATTGATGAGAAATGTTAAGTGGAAAAGCCTATTTATAAAAATTCTATTGGTGTTTAAAAAAAAAGTATGACTTTTTTTTTCTTTCAAATCTTGGACAGCCAAGGGAGTTAGAATCCCTAAAGCAATTATGGAAAACAAAAATTAAGTCACTCTATTTCAACCTATTAAATAGTTAGTAAAGATCATGTGGTATGGGCAAAGGAAGACACATTGATCAATGGAACAGAATAGAGACCCAAACAAATATGCCCAAATACATTTTTTAAATATGCAAAGGCTGGGGTGTAGCTCAGTGACTGAGTACTTGCCTAGCATGTACAAGGCCCTGAGTTTGATCTACAGCACCAAAGATAAATAAAATTTATAAAAGAGAATAAAATTATGGCATTTTAGGTACATGGATGGAGTTGGAGAATATCATGCTAAGCAAAATAAGCTAACCCCCCCCAAAAAAAAACAGGGGCCAAATGTTCTCTCTGATAAGTGGATGCTAATCCATAATGGGGGAAGGGGGCATTTGGGATGAGTGGAGGAATTTTGGATGGCACAAGGGTGGGGTATGGGGGTAGGAAAAAATGATGGAATGAGATGGACATCATTACCCTAGGTACATGTAGGATTGCACAAATGGTATGACTCTACTTCATATACAACCAGAGAAGTGAAAAATTCTACTCCATTCATGTACAATGAATCAAAGAGCTTTCTGCTGTCATGTATCACTGATTAGAACTAATTTTTAAAAAGATAAATAAGATTTAAAATGTGAAAAATTAATTTACTAGAGGAAAATTATCCTCTCCATTGAATGGATATATATCAATAGGATATCCGTAGGCAAAGCAGGCAGTAAACAAAAATCCCTAGACCTGGACACAAGAGCCTCACCCACCAAACAAACATCAACTCCAAATGGATCACAGTCTGGTGTAAAATGTAAAGCTATAAAATTTTAAGATCTAAGACTCTGCCAAAAGGTTTTAGACAACACTAAAAGTGTGTGATCCACGGAAAGAAACGGATACATCAAAAATCACCAAAATTAAACGGTGAAAGACCGTCTTAAGAGAATGGGGGTAACAAAGTACAGACAGGGAGAAAATAGTTGCAAACCACTTAATGGACAGGAGCGCATAAAGACGTCTCAAACCACAACTATAAAACCTCATTGTAAAATAGATAAAATACACAAATCAGCAATTTCACTGCTACAGGATCTGTGGGTGGCAAGTAACCACAGGAAAAGATGTTACCCCTTCCATAATGCAAATTAAAACAAAATGAAATACCTAGACATACATCCGAATGCCTTAAACAAAGTAGAGGACCAAAGTCAAATGCTGGTTGGGTCATGGAGAAGCTGGGTCCCCTCACACATTGCAGCGTGGATGCTCTGGAACAGTGTGGCCATTTCAAAAAGAAAACAAAAAGGTACACGTGAGAGATGATCAAATATACAGTCCCATAATATTTCTTGGTATAAGGACTGTTTTTGAGTTGAAGATGCTTAAAAAGAGCTGATACAAGAAGTATGCTCTGATCTTTTATTCCTGAAAACAGGAAATGAAGGTCCCACAGGAAGGGTGCCCTTTTTCTTTTTTTTTCCTTTGACACTGGGTATAAGGTCCTTGCTTAGCATCCGGAAGTCCATCTTAAGTGACAGCCATCATTTTAAGGAAAAGTTTCACTTTCCGGCCCAAGGGTGTTTCTGAGAAAGGCTCCCCAGACCTTCATACCAACCCAACCCCTAACCACTGGCATCAGGATCCACCCGACTCTGATTTCTGAGCCTGTCCCATAAAAGTCCCAGAACCCAAACCTGTTTTGCCTCTCTCCACTATAGAGATGGCCTTTATTGGACTTTTGTTCTTCGTTTTTCCTTTACTGGGGATTAAAAGCAGGGGCATGCTACCCACTGAGCCACATCCCCAACCCTTTATATGTTTGAGACAGGGTCTCACTAAGCTGCTGAGTCTGGCCTGGAATTTGTAATCCTCCTGCCTCAGCCTCTGGAGTTATTGGGATGACAGGCCTGTGCCACCACTTCCAATCCAGGAAGACATTTTTATCACCAGAGACAGGAGGAAATCAAGGCTAACTCGGATCGGCCTAGCTGCTTCTCCACCATCAATTGCCCTTTGCCTTGTCAGGTTTAAACAACTTACTACTCTCTGTCCTGCTTAATATGTAACTAACTGCTTCTTTGAGCCTTCCTATGGGTGCTCTCCGATAACATGTAAAAATCTGTATCTTTGCTCTCTGGGCTTCCTGAGCTGCTTCCCTCCATCACATCCTTTCACCAAAATGTCGTGCCTCACCTTTGGTCCAGAGCTGTGGAGTTGGCCCAGCCCAGACTGGACTCCTGAAACCATGAGCCAAAATAGAGTCTTCTTCCCATTCCACTGCCTCCGGCTTCCAAATTGCTGGGATCACCAGCAATTCCCAGCCTCTGCTGGGAATCAGACTTTTTGATTCTTTTTTTTTTTTTTCTTGTCTTTAAGAAGCCAGAGAGACCTAAAGAATAGACTGGGCTGGTCTTCGCCTAGCAGGTTAAGTAAGGAGCATCCCTGATCCAAAAATTCAAAATCCAGTATGCTCCAAAACTTTTGGAACATCAACATGACATTTGAGGTCCACTGCTGACCTCAAATGATACGTTGCTGTCAAAAATGCAGGCACACTAAAAAAATATTTATAAATCTACCTTCATTCTGGGTGCGTGAAGTTTATATGAAGCATAAGTGAAATTCATGTTTAGCCTGCAGTTCTGTTTCCGTCAGCTTTTCCCCGCTTGTGACTAAAAGATCTGACCAGAACAATTGTAGAGGAGAAAAAGTCTATTTGAGGGCTCAAGATTTCAGAAGTCTCAGTCCATAGACAGCCAGATCCATTCATCACGGCAGAAGAGAGTGGCAGAGGGAAGCAGCTCACATGATGGTCAGGAAGCAGGAAGACACTAAATTCAGCTCATCAAATATATGAGCACGCTCCCAATTACCCACCTCCTCCAAACACACCCTATCACTCATTTATTCCCTATTAGGGGATTAACTCACTGATTGGGTTAAGGCTCTCGTAACCCAATCGCTTCACCTCTGAATGTTTTTACATTGTTTCACAAATGAGCTTTTGGGGGACACCTCAAATCCAAACCATAACAGATCCTATCTCCAATGTTATCGCATTTTGTATACACAAATATTCCAAAATCTTAAATCTAGAGCATAATTTTTTCTTTATGGTCTGTTTCACAACGCTAGGATCTTTGCTCAATGAAAGCAAGTTGAAGTATTTCAATCACTGCCCTCTCTGCAGGCTTGTATACCGTAGGCTTAATAAATATTTATTGAATGAATGAATTGTGAAAAATATCTTTATGATTTTCTGTGATTAATGTTTTATGTCAATTGAATTCTCAGGCCAGGCCAGAAATACTAAGAGGATAGAGTAGATGTCACTTTCTGCTTCCCCTATATATACCATACAACTCAGCCACTCAACCCCTGGGAAACTTACCATGAAGAAATGGGTTGATTCCGCAGATCTGGGGCCAGGAACCTCCCCTTGGCCATGGGTGGGTGAAAAGTCTCTAAGAGTCTGTTGAATTTAGAATATTCCTCAATAGAGATCCCTTCCTTTTGATATCTTCAGCCAATCAGATACTCTTCCTGGGTAGAGAAACTTATTCAGTGTTTTTATGACAATCACAAATAATAATGGTAATATCGACAGTAATGATGATGAATAATTCTATTTGGCAAAAACAATGGCAACTAAAATTATTAGCATCGTTGTTATTAGTCTGAGGAGATGGGAGGGAAGGGTAAAGACTTTGCCACACTCCCCCAGAGAGTGACCATGTACCTACCAAGATTTTACTGGTGGTTTGGATTCAGAGTTTCAGGTTTTCTTCAATGAAACATGTACCATGAAGATGAAGGACAAGAAGAAAGAAGAAAGGAAGGAAGGAAAATCATCCCCAGGAGAATGTCTTTATTCTGTTTTGTGTGGCTATGATGAAATAGCTGAGGCTGCAAACTTTACAAAGAAAAGAGGTTTATTTAGCTCCTTGTTCTACAAGTTTAAAAGCTGTATCTTCTGGGTGCTGGTGAGGACTGTAATAATGGAAAAGAGGGATTCAGGGGGAAGTTCCAGGCTTGTTTATAACAACCCATTCTCACAGGAAATCATCCAGTTCCATGAGACTTGTCCCACTCCCACAAGACAACATTAATCCATTCATGGGTACATGACCTAATTACCTTCCACTAGGCCTTGCCTCTTATAGGTTTTGCCACCTTAATATGACCAGACTGGATAGCAACCTTCCAGCACAAACCACTGAGGGACAAACCACTTCCAAACCATAGCTGAGGGTATGGGCAAAGCCTGGGTGGGGTGGGGAGGAAGCCTTATGGAGAGCAAGGAGTGGGACCCAGGTAAAGGCAGTGGAGCTGCCAAAGTATCCTCTAAGATGCAGATGGACACCTGATCCACACCCTGTCCACCTGGCCCCAGACTCCTAAGCCTTACCTCATCTCAGCCTTACCTCACCTCACGTTGCGTAAAATCCTTAACTCCAAATGCATCACATAATTCCATGTAAAACTATAAAACTCTGGAGAAGAATTTTAAGAATTTCATGTCCCTTACAAGAAGTTAATCTGTCAGACCACACCCTTCTAAATGGCAGACCAGACACCCAGGTCATGGACAAGTCTGAGAGTTGGAACTTGGAGATGACTATTGGCCAGAACGTGTCAGCAGCCTGGAGCTCTGTGCAGTAGCAGAGCAGCCGTGTCTGTGTTTGCACGTGTATTGCTGGCTCTGAGGATGCTACAGCAGCCAGGCACTCAGGACAATGTCTGCGAACTGAGGTCCTTACAAGCCAGTAGCTCTGCTACAGGTATGGTGTGGGCTGGAGGTCTTATCCAAATCACAGCTGCCACGTCTCGATGTGAACTTGAGGTGCTGTTGAGGCTGGGCCAACTGCAGTCTTGAATGCACCATTCTTCTGTCTTCAGGACAGAAGACCTTGCCAGCCAGTCACACCAGGACTCTGATACCCAAGCATGCAAAGAGATGCTGGGCCTCCCTTGGCTGGGGGTAAAGGTGAAAGGGAGCAAAGGGACCATATGCTTTGACAGCCAGAGAGATTGTACATTGCAAATCTTTCCACTAATTCCTCCACAAAGAGTTACTTGGCCAAGAAACCTCAGATTTCAAGTGAGGTATATCAGCTGGTCCTTGACAGAGGTTTGATGCCAGCACACCACAGCAGGCCAGACTTGCTAAAGGTGACATCAGAACAGGAGGTCTTGCCTACACAGTGCATGCCAGAGGACAAGTGTCAGCCCTGAATACTAAAACACTTGCTGGTGGTGGCAAACTACAGTGAGTTCAACACAAGGGGGAAATTCAAACTTTCTGTCTGAAGGTTGATAACTGAGTCTGCTGAAATAAAGCGGCAATAAACAGATTAACAGGAGAAAAAACACATATAAATATGTTAACAAATCAATAAAAAAATATGTTAACATATACATGGGAATGGGAGCCACACAAAACATGAAACCCAAAGAAGCACCCATGATTGAAGCTTACCTCTCATTTTCAACATGGAGAGGAAAGTAGGGGGTTTAGGTAATTTTAGAAGAAGAGTAAATGATTTTTAGAGGAGATGAATGGGCCTGAAAATGGACAATAATCTGGGCCAGTATTGTCGGGTATGGTGGCAACTCTAGTCTGTGATGATCAATTTTGGTTGTCAACTGGACTGGATTTAAGGGATGCCTAGAAAATCGGTAAAACACACATATCTGTGAGGGTATTTCCAGAGAAGAAAACAATTGAATCAGTGAACTGAGTGGGGAAGACCCACTCTGAATGCAGGTGGCACCATCCAATAGGCTGGGGGTCCACATGGAGCAAAAAAAAAAAAAAGTAAAAGAATTGGGAAACTAGCTCTGTCGCTCATGCTTGACCCTTCTCAGGTGGGTGCATGCTTCTGCTGCTGTGGCCCAAGGGACAACAGACAGCAGGCTCTTCCGCCTTTGAATGAAGTCTTATGTCAGCTCTCCAGAGAGATGTCAGGCCTTTGGCCTCAGACCATGGCTGAATCACTGGCCTGCCCATCCCTCCCCGGCCCCTCTCTCTCTCGTTCTGAGGTTTCTAGCTCCTTGAACTAAGCAGCTACAGATTTCCCTGACTCACCAACCTGCAGAGGCCATTTTGTGACTTCTTGGTGGCCTATCATGTAAGCCAACCTCACAAATCCCCCCCCCCACCCTTCGAATTATACACATTCTATTGGTCCTGACTAATCTTCCTTCTTGCAGTTCCATATCAATCTCTCTGCTGGTTGATGAGGGCTCTGGAGGAGAAATTCACAACTGAACATCTTCTAGAGGATACCCTCAGTTGATCCAAGGTTCCAACCACAGCTATTGTCATTTTAACTTTGTTCCCCTACCTCAAGTTCCACACAAACCCCTATTGCTTGAATTCAGATTTAAAAAAAAAAAAATACATGATCACAGACCCTGTTGAGAGCCACAGCCCAAGGGGCCCCAGCAAACTTCCAGCTGCCAGCAAACTTCCAGCTGCCAGCTGATGATTGGCTCACAGCGGCCCCAGCAAACTTCTAGCTGCCAGCTGATTGGCTCCTCTGTGGTGATGCCCATTGGGCTGTTTCCCCGCCCTTTCAGACCACTGAGCTGCTCATTGGGGGACTCTTTTGGCTCTGCCCACAGACCCAGCCAATCGGCCTCAAGAGCAGGAGGAGTGGGGGCGTTGAGAGGCTGGTGGGAAGCCGGTGGTGGCAGTTGGGCTCTGAGGGAATTCCTGAAGAGCTGTGTGGTGACTGGTGTGTGTTCTAAAAAGTTCGTTTCTGCTTGACAAGTGGCTCCTGAATTGTGCCCAGCCAGACTGCGGCAAGACCCAGGAATTTAACAGATAGGCTTTCTTTAGGAACTGTTATCGGAGAGTGGGGATCTTCAGGGAAGGCACTGTGTGGAGTCAGGGAGTCCATTGGGTGAGGGAGGTCTGGCACAGTGGGCAGGCGGGCTCCAAAGCGTGGCAACTTCTTTCTTGGAGCCTCCTTCCATACCTTCTCAGGGGAGGTAGCAGCCCATGAGTCTTTGCATGTCTGTGGATTTCTCCCCCCGCCCCCCTCCCAACCAACCATGCTCCCATGGACCCAGACAGGGGCTAAATAGAAAGCAAAGACTGGGCTGCCCTGCCAGGCTGGGTCTATTACCTGAGGAGCCATGCACCCAAGTCGTTGAGAAAGGGTCAACCTTGAGGCGGGTGACTGAGTGGATGGTGATTCTGGAAGGGCTTGTTAAAGTCTCAACTCTAGGATTCAGATTTGCTTATCTTTCCTCTAGTTTTTCTGGTTACTCACAACTTAATCTTCACAAATCATAGCCTTGAGGGATTTCTGTCTCTCTTTTATTTTTATTTATTTATTTATATTTATTTTTGGCCGTGTTGAAGCTGCAACCCGAGGCCCTGTGTAACCCCACTGTACCACTGAGCTACAACTCCAACCCACGTTTTCCCACTAATGAATTTTCCTCTTTATTATCATTTTGAACAATGCCCGATGGTTGAGATTTTATTTGGGGTTGGAATAGAACAGAAAACCATGGCTTCCTGTCTTCAAGGAGGTGCGGATTTTATTATCTTTCTTATGTCCTTGGATCCTATTCTCACAGAGGACAGATCTTATGTCATTAGCTCCGTCCACTTATGCGTCCCTTTGTTCATTAGGATTCGGGTGTCACATCTAAAATGGGAGCTAGGGAGGTGTATCTGTAATATCGATCTCTTTATTTAAGAAGCCGCATTCTGGAGAGGTCCAACAGGGGCCAACAAGCTCACCTGGGAGAGACGGAATACCCACAGGCTGGGCATTTATTAAGGTAGAACTCTGCTCTACCTGGCTCAGAATCTGCAGCAACCAGCCCAGAAGGCAAACCACAATAGACAGTAACTGACTCAGGAAGCCAACTAGCAAAGCCCCTTGTAACAGTCTGCCTGAAATATCCAGGACTTGACTAAAACTGCCAGCTTCTTTTATCTATCGATCGATCTATCTACAGTGCTCAGGATGGGACCCAGGACCTCATGCATGCAGGCCAGTGCTCTACTACTGAGCTTCACAACCATCCCAGCTGCTGTGATTTCTACATAGGCTTCTAACTTTGGACACCCCCGCTCCCCCCAAAAAGGGCCAAATATGTCTCCCTAACCAACCATACAGAGTATCCTGCTTCTAATCTGCCACCTCCAACTCCCCCAGGACAGCAGCCTCTGATCAGGGCACACCAGGGCTCTCTTTTTTTCTATTCTAAAGTTTTTCCATGCCTTCATCCAGTGTCTCACTGAGTTGACAAGGCTGGTCTCAAACTTGCGATCCTCCTGCTTCAACCTCTTCTGACTCATCCGGTCCTCTTTCTTTTATGATTTTTCAAAACAGACATTTGAGAAGACAGCGACAAAAAGCCATGGATCTTCCCATCAGTGCCTTGCATCAGGGAAGAGATGTACTGTTCAGTGGTAAAGGGACCAGGTAACAGTGATGCTGTTGCCATTTCTGTTTATTTATTCACTTATTTATGTAGCTATTTTACTAAATAACTAAATTTTTTTTACTAAATAACTAAATTATTTAGTTATTTTACTAAATAACTAAATAACATTGCAGTTGAATGCATTTTGACATATTGTACACAAATGGAGCACAACGTCTCATTCTTATGGCTCTACATGGTGCAGAATCACTCCAGTGGTGTAATCATACATGTAATAATATATGCTCATTCTACCATCCTTCCCTTCCCCTCACTCCCCTTTACACAAACCAAATTTCCTTCATTCTTCCCTATCTACCCACCCCACTATGGATCAGCATCTACTTACCAGAGAAAAACGTTCGGCTTTTGGGTTTGGGGGATTGGCTTATTTCACTTAGCATGATATTCTCTACTTCCATCCATTTACTTGCAAATGCCATCATTTCATTCATCTGTTGAAGGGCATTCTAGGTTGGTTCCATCATTTAGCTGTTGTGAATTGAGCTGCTATAAACATTGATTGTGGATGCTAATTTTAAGTCCTTGGGGTACGTTGAATAGAAATGGTGAAAGAGGACTTCCCTGTATTGTTCCAGTTTTTAGAGGGAATGCTTTGAATTTTTCGCCATTTAGAATAATGTTGGCCTTAGGCTTAGCATAGATAACTTTTACAATGTCGAGGTATGTTCCTACTATCCCTGGTTTTTCTAGTTTTCTTAACACGAAGGGGTGCTGTATTTTGCCGAATGCTTTCTCAGCATCTATTGAGATAATCATATGATTCTTATCTTTAAGTCTATTGATGTGATGAATTACATTAATTGGTTTCCATGTGTTGAACAAACCTTGCATCCCTGGCCCACCCAATGCCGCTATCACACAACTGAATGAGAAAAGAGATGCACTCATGCTGGTGGGTGTCTTGTCCAGAACACATCAGCCCTCCATTAATCAGCGGAGCCATTGGGGGACAGATACACAGGACAAGCTTATCAGAAGATGCTCTTCTACGTCCAATCCAATGAAAGATGGAGACCCAAGCAACTCCACACCTGCACCCGCAGCACCAACAGCACACCGGCCATTCATATGAAAGGAGACAGGCAAGTCTGGGGGTGGGGGCTCAAAAGACTGAAAGAAGAGCTACAGAGGTTGTGAAGTGAGTTCACTAATAACCAGTCCACGAGAGGCCTCCCTCTGTGTGGAGGACAGCAGATCACCTTCAAGCCAGCCACCAGGACTGCAGGGTTACCAATGTTTGAGTCTGTTGGGAGAACAGACACATGCAACTGAATAAGATCTACCACTAACAGATAGGCAGCTTAAAGGCATCAGGTGCCTAGGATCCACTGTGAGCCGGTCTCTAAAGCCTAAAGGAATCTGCATAGTGTGAACGGAGTCTCATAACTCAGCCTGCATGGTCTATATAACTCAGGGGCAACTTTGTTAGCTTTGAAGGACATTCTGCTCCCAGGCGAGACAGGAGCAAAGTTTCCAAATTGCTCCCTAATTCAGGATGTTGCATTCCCAGTACATTCTATGGTTAATCTAAGAACTACAAGTGAGAAAGAGGGAAGAACTGAATTGGTCCAGTACCACCCAGAAAATCACCCTACAGTGAATACTAGCAGGGCTTCTGTTGTTGTTGTTGTTGTTTTTCCTCAGGAATCATCTGCTTGGGGCACCAACATTCCTCTGGAAAGGTCTAAAATGGCAGAGCAAGTTCCATCCTCTTGAGCCCAGATCCAGCCTGTGTTTTCCACCCACACTTTCTAGGATTTGTGAACATGCTACATTTGGTGTGTTTCTGTTTGCTTTTCTAGATCACTAGGAGGTACCTATCTGGAAAGATAAGGAGAAGCACTAGAGGAAGGTGGCCCTGTGCGTCCACAGGGCATGGACTCAGGGACTCGATGGTGCAGGTAAGCATCTCTGGGCCAATGTGCTTATGCCTAATGCTAAGAGGTGAATGAATTTGCTGACAACTAGTGAGGTGAGGGAAGACTTGCTTTAACAAGCAAGGAGTGACTGGTCAGGTCCCTGTGGCTTGGAATATTTGTTACTTATTCCAAAAAAATATGAAGGATAAAAATGCCACAATGTCAACTTTCAAATTACTTGTTGGTGTTCGGGAATATTTGCTTCTTATTTAGGATGAATCTCCAAATTATCTATGGTTGTTCTTTTACATAAAGTGGGAAGCCAAGACTGGCCTATTTGTCAACTATTATAGGACTTGATGTTCTCTAGTTTGTGTATGTCAAATAACATCAGGAAGGCTGGTTCTCACATGGCTGCCCTAAAGATCACATGATAATAGAAAACAGTAATTGTGTTTATTCATTGGAATATCATTGTAGGGTGCAGTAAAGAGTACTCTCGAGGTGGAAAGGAAGAGTTGAATTCCAGTTCTGCTTTCTGACGTCTTCTTTATTTGGAAGAAGGTGCTGTATTATATAGTTAGGAAGCAGGCTAGGGAAGGTAAGTAATTGTCCAGAATCACACCACTCTTGACTAGTTGGCTGGAATTCAAACCCAAGCAAGCTTAAATGCTCATGCTTATCATGTTGTCTTGTTTTGTTTTGTTTATTTCTCATTGCTAGGAGATATGTCTTGTATCCTATAGGGTGCATCTAATCTATTCTTATAGTTTAAAAATTAATAATGGAAGAAGCACTCAATAATTACCACTACCATAGTTTGGATCTTGAATGCCACCCCGATCCAAAGGCCCTTGTGTTGAAGGCTTGATCCCTAGCCCTTGGTGCTATCAAAAGGTGATAGAACCATTAGGAGGTGGATCAAATTTTAGGAAGTTAGGTCATTGGGCCATGTCCTTAAAAGGGATATTGGAAGCCTAGTCTCCTCCCAGTTGCCATGAGGCAAACAGGCTTCCTCTACCACATGTTCCCTCCATGATGTACTGTGCCACCACAGGCCCAAAGCAATGGAGATAAGTGACCAGGACTAAAACCTCTGAAACCATGAGCCAAGATGAAACTTTCCTTTTTTTAAGTAGACTTTTTTCAGGTATTTTGTCACAGTAACAGAAAGTCAACCAACACAATCATCTATTTGGAGATGAAAACTAATCCACCTGTCCTGATCTCATACTCTAACAACTACTAATTTCAGCAGTGTATAGAAGCATTCAGTTTATGTGTGTGTGTGTGTGAGAATTGATCCCTTGCAAAGGCTGAGGGAAAGTGGATAAATAAGGAGTGGATTTAATATAAAGGAGAGGGAGAGGTCATTGATGGATCAAGCCTGAGCACGTGGCAAGGACAAGGGTTGGAGGACACAGGGAGAGAGGTCACTGTGGAAGACGGGGGTATCTCATATGAGATACTCAGAAGCACAAGATAAGACCTTTGATGGAGAAGCTTGACTGAAACAGATGCCTCATCTGGCTGCAGCCCAGTCTGGGTCTCATTTGCCTGTGCATCCTGATATCTGGCAAGTTTCTGTCTTCACCTGTGAGGCTCAGTGTGGTGGTTCCAGAGTGGCCTTTTACGCTGGGATTTGGGGGTAAGATATTGTCAGCCCAAAGCTGGCAGAAGGTGATCAGGATGAGGAGTAGGGCTGATTGCAGGGCAAGACTGAGAACTGGAACCTCAGGGGGTCCCCTCTCTCTAGGGTGAGCAGAACCAAACCTAGGCTTTGCGCAGATGCAGTTGTGGGCAGATGCCCTCTTCTGCTGGTCCATGCTGGTTGCTTTGGGAGAGATGGGACCACCAAGTGATCACCCAGATCCTTGTGGGGGCTCCAGCATGGCTGGCCTCCTGTAATTCATTTTATGTAGTTATCCCTTGTCTGGGGCTTACTTTGTTTCATAACCCTTGAATTTGAGAGATCTTATAAAACTTTTTAATTTCATTGAAATCATCATGTAACAGTAAAGATAAACCACAATGAAAATTGATCATAATTATGGACATGGCGGCACGTACCAATCATCCCAGCAACTCAGGAGGCTGAGGCAGAAGAATCGAAAGTTCAAGGCCAAGCTGGGCACCTTAGAGACCCTCCCTCGAAAGAAAACAAAAAATAGAATTGGGGGAGCAGCTCAGTGGTAGAACTCCCCTTGAATCAATTCCCAGTATCTCCCCCCCCCCAAAAAAAAAAAAGTTGAACATAAATCCTAGTTTGATGTGGTTTTTTTTTTTTTTTTCCTTCTTTTGGTTTGAAGCAAGGACTTTGTCCCTTATATAGGTAATATTGGGTCTACTTTTTTGGACATTTACTCAGCCAGGAGGAGCTAATCAGCCCTGGCCCAACCAGTGGACTGTTACATACCAACCTCAAGTGGCCATACTCAAAGGCCAGTATGTGTTGAAATCTTCAGTGCCTCGCTGTACTACAGGGAGGACATCACAGCCTTGGAAAACAAAACCCCAGGCCCTCAGCATCTGCAGAGCTCCTCCTCAGAAGAGGCAGCTGAGAAAATGAGTAGCAAGTTACTGCAGGAGATGGTTCACCCCTTTCTTAGCACAGGAAAGAGCAGCAGTCCTCCTAGGATGAAGTCTGGATATATTATGCCCACCATGGACAGAAGGCCTAGGGATTCTGTTTAGGACACCACATTATTTATCATTATTATTATTATTACTATAATTATTATTGTGGTGGTGGTGGTGGTGGTGATTGTGATGATGGTGGTAGTGGTCATCATGGTCATGGTCACACTGGTCTTGGTGGTTCTAGGGAATCAAACCCAAGGGTGCTTTACCCCTGAGCTACACCTCCAGCTCTTTTTATTTTAAGACAGGATCTCACTGAATTGCCAAGAATGGCCTCAAACTTGTGCTCCTCCTACCTCAGCCTCCTGAATTTCTGGAATTGCAGGTGTGCACCACTGTGCCTGATTAGCTCATGGCATTCTCCAGCTGTGGGTGCCTGCTGATTCTGGTCTTGCATACTCCATTTCCCTAACCAGTACCCTTCTGCTATATCTGGATGTTGAATGTCACCCAAAGGCTCCTGAGTTTAAAACTTGATGCTGGGGTTTCAGAGAAGAGGACATGGATAACTCCTGAGGGGCATTATTCTGTCTACCACAGTAATGAATGAGCTTGGTGTGAAGGCAAATATTAAAATATTGACTCTCTAGCTGGGGAGAACTATGTTCCCTAAGGTATTTGGTTTTCTTACTTTCCTTCTTCCTGATTCTCTGGATAACTGTGAATTCACAAGGATTCGAGGGTTCAGTTGACCTTAGAGTATGTGGAGTGTTAACTTTTCATTGAACCATAGAGGAAACCAAAGCCTGAAGAAATTAGCAGATATATCTCAACCAGGTTTTATGACTAGGCTATCATTGAGCTTTCTGCTCCTCTGCTTCCCAGTCATCAGATCCTTTAAAACACTAAATGAATCCTTTTTTTTAATATTTATTTTTTAGTTTTCAGCGGACACAACATCTTTGTTTGTATGTGGTGCTGAGGATCGAACCCCGGGCCACACGCATGCCAGGCGAGCGCGCTACCGCTTGAGCCACATCCCCAGCCCAAAATGAATCCTTAACACAGAGACGCACTCCAAGGCAGAATTTTGCCTCTCCTTGGTTTGGGTGCTAAGCAAACACCATGTGTGGTTTTGATAACTGCTTTTGTCTCCCAGGTAGGATTGTGAATTATTTGGAAGGTGTGCTCGTCAAAAATTTTCATCACTAAAACATAACACACGAGATGATTTACTTATAAAGCAGAAAGGTTCATTTTAGTTCGTGGTTTTAGAGGTTCCCATCCATGATCCGTGGGCTGACTCCTTTAGGCTTCTGCAAGGTGGCAAGGGTCACTGAATGCCAATGGCAGGAGCATGAGATGAAGCAACTGCTCCCATCATGACCAGGAATCTTGAGGAAGGGGCTAGTGATGATGTTCCTTGTGGGATTGGGTGATGAGATTAAGGTGAGGCTCTTGAGATAGGAAAATTTTCTCGGATATGGGCGGGTCCAACATAACCACAAATGGTCCCTTATAAGAGGAGGCGGGAAGGTCAGAGTCTTGGGAAGAGACCCAAGGACAGATGTAGAGGTTGGAGTGATACAGCCATAAGGTAAAGAAGTGACAGGCTTCTAGAAGCTGGACAGATAAGGCATGCCTTCTCCCCTGGAGGCTCTGGAGAGGAAGGCAGGCCAGCAGACAGCTTGATTGCAGTCAATGAGACCTATTTGGGGTTTCTCCTTCCAGAATTGTAACACAAGTCTATACAGTTTCAAGCCAATTTGTGATAATTAGCTGTAGCAGCGGAGACTAATGTACTCACCATGCAATTCCTGGACAGGGCCTAGGGCTCGCGGGGCCTCCCAACTCCTTGCTGGCTGATTTCGTTTAATTGACTGTAAGATTAAATGGGAGATAGACATCTTTTATATGTAAACTGGATTGCGGGACAGAGCTTTCATCTTTTTTCATCTTCCCAGAGTGATGCCATGTATAGTTGTCCATTTCCAGTGGACGCAATCTATTTAGCTAATTTTTTTTTATAATCTACTTACTCTGTTTTTCAGACATGAGCTGGTATAATGATAAAGTCACTTCGGAAAACATTACTTAATTTATGACTAAGAAAGTTGAACCTTAGGGAAGTCTGGTAAGTTTTCTGTGCTCACAGAGCTAATAAACCAAAGCTTTGTCACAAGCCGTTTCGTGTTTTAAGCACTGTAGTCCCTTTTGTCTCAGAAAGAATAGCATTTAAAGATTATTACAGCCCCCACCCCCCGCCACCACCGCCTTATTATCCCTTGACATAGAGACACTGAGCCCTTTCTGAGACATTCTTTATAACAATGTGTCCATTTCTGCAATGATGTAAATATTTTGTAACTTTGTTGTCTGTGTGTGGCTATTAAGCAGTTGGAATGTGGCCAGAAGATTGGATAATTGAACTTTGGGTTTTATCTAATTTTGGCTAAATTCGTATATAAAGAGATGCATACGGCTAGCCGCCACTATCTTGGACTAGATGGCCGTGCCTTGATGGGACCTGGTAGAAGGGAATCCCACAGATACTGGTGAGACTGTGCTCAAGGACGCAGCATCTGGCAGGCAATCCTCCCCCATCTAATTCCTCAGCACCACATAAAAATAAATAAATAAACAAATAAAAGTATTGTGTCCAACGACAACTAAAAGATAAATATTAAAAAAAAAACAAGAGGGCCCTGATAGTAGCCGTGGGGGCCCCTGAAACAGAGAAACGCAGGCACAGCCAAAACAAGACCTGGCTAGAAGGACCCACAGATCATTCCTGACTTCTTTCCTCCTACCCTGCAGGTTGCTGGTGCCCCAGAGCCTGAACAGAACAAGATGCCGAGAAGAAGAGGATACAAATGAGGCAGACAGAGGAACCCGCCTCCTGGGTCACACACAGCTCTTGTCACAGCAAGTCGGCATCATTTCTGTGTTGAAGCCTAAGGGCAGTCAGCTGTGGGGGTTAAATGGGATCCGCTCTGACCCTGTGTGTTACCAAAGACCCCTGCTTAGCCTTAGAAATAATGACGATGCTCAAGCACCATTCAGCATCTCTGGGAAGGCAGGACCACTTAATCGATGCCTTATCAATCTGCTCTGTCAGTCACTACTCTTAATTCTCCCTCCCCCACCCCTCCCCCACTCCTCCA
>NW_025999894.1:2706780-2734946 GCF_001458135.2 Marmota marmota marmota | reverse complement strand
CCCTCCCCCTCTCCCTCTCCCTCATTTCCCTCTGGGTTCTCATTAATGTTTTCCTACTAAATGGTCTGTGGAGCAGCCAGGACATCTCATTCTGCCACAGTTAACCTAGATTATTTGGAATTCTATGACATTCCCTCTTTTTTGGTGTTGTTGTTGTCTTTAGAGATACATTCAGTCTAGTTTTAACTTAAAATGTATTTTCTTGATTTAAAAAGAGCTCTATTAGATTTGTGTTGAAAATATTGACTGTTAGTTAAAATAATTACTTGTTAGTTTGTAAGTCAGTATTGAACTCTAGTCAATATTTAACTATGATTACTTATAGTTAAAATAATTACCTGCTGTATTTCTACTGTTTTCTCACTTTTTTTCTGGTAAGTGCTTTAATGTTATTAGATTTAGTCCATTTTTTTGCTACTGTTGTTTGATCGTCCTAATATTTTGTTCTAGTGTTCCCTGTCTTTGAATTTCTTTCACTGGAATTCTATGTTCTTTTATTTTCCTACGAAAGGCAACTCTTTTTATTTAGAATGGCAATCATGCATATATGTTTAAATAGTTTCATATAAAAGAAATGTCTTTTTTTAAAAAAATCAAACTACCTTAAATGACAAACTGCTATGTTTTTAATGGTCAGAAAATGTATATTTTCTTCTTAGAGAAAATGTTACATTGGTACCAGCAACATAATTTACTAGGAAATAAATAGTAAATAAATGTAGTAAAAAAAATTGGTTAAATAAATAAATTTTAAATGAATTTATTAAATACATTCCTATTAAATACGTTTAGTAGGTAACATGGTTTTAAAAAAATCAGATCCTATTTATACATGAAATATCTAGTTTCTCCTATATGAAGAAATACAACAGAATTTTCCCTGAAAATGAACAGGTTTACATTAGGTTTCCCTTACCCCATACAGACAGGAGCTCAGGTTTCAGGCTAGAATCTTCCATCAAATGCTTCAGCAGAAAGTGCCTTTAAACCATTTGCAGGTGAGTGTCCAACATTTGGTTGTTATTCAGCTCAAGTTCCCTTTATTTCACCCAAGAACGTGAAGAGGTGAAGCACTGGCTAGATTGATCAGGTGGGAAGGGAGTCATTGCATTGGTGAAGACTAGAGCTGGTTGAGCATGAATCCACAGGAGCTCACGTCCTGTGGCCCACCTCTAGGAGCTGTATGTCCACTGTCAGAAGGTCCACAGATGACCCATTTCTGAAATTTAATTAGTCTGGGAGCAGACCAGAAGGCACCTACAGAGGCGACCAGATTCAAGATGTCTTAGGTCCTTCCCAACTCAATTTGCTTATTTAGTGAGAAGCCTAAAATATCCATCCAGGGATGGATGTTATCAAAGAGCTCTTGCTAGGCTGTGGTCCAGAATGCAAGCATACAGAATGTGTCTCAGTCCATCACAGAATAATATGGAAAAGCAGTCACATAGAAAGAATGTTTACACTTCTGTTTAAAGAGGGCAGAAAAGGTAATAAATGCAAAGAGATAAAATTTACAAGTGGCATACAATTCAAAATATGTAATGACAGATAAGTCTCCTTCACTCCTTGACTTAGATATAGTCCTTCACCCCCAGACAGCCACTACTAGTTTTGCATGTGTCCTCCCAGAGATGTTTCTATGAATGTATTAACATATTTGTGTGTGCAAGCACACATATGTCAACATATTTACACATACACGTGCACACAGACACATATATACTGTGATATCATGAATTCATGATAATTGTGTGATAATTGTGTGTTTGGTTTTCTCATCCCATTTCCTGGTACACAGCTCCTAAAACTCTTAGAATCTCCAAAGTGTCCCTTTTTATGCTAATAAGATGACCAATGACTGAGGGTCCCTGAACAGCCTTAGAATGGACCCTTATTCCCAAAAGAACCAATTGTGTGGCATCCACACTTTACCAACACTTATTTTCTCTTGTCTTCTTTATAATAGCCATCCTAACAGTGAGCCTCACATTACTATTAAACATGATTGTGTAGCCTGGATGTCCTGGCCACAGGTAGACATTTTTAAATGAAGCACAGAAAAATAAATCTCATATATTTATTTATTCCAACCAGAGCTGAGGCTGATGCAGAAAATATTCACGGAGTCCTTCTGGTCCTGGTGCACAGATTGTGGTCTAGTTCACTTTCACTGAAGGTGAAACAGTCCTCACGCCACCCCTAACATGCCTTTGTTCATATCCAGCCTCTGTCTTTTCTTGCTCAAAGCTCTGGTCCCATTGCCAGCATGCTTCCAACACAATCCTTTTATTCTACTGACAATTCCGACCCCAGAGGTTTGTGACACATGCTATTGCTCAATTTCCTTTCTCATCTTGGATATCAGCCACTAGCAAGTCCTCACTGTCTTGAAATCTCACCAGTGAATTTAAATGAATATTTCCCATTTTCATTCTTAAATATTTTTATCACCTTTATTGGTGCTCATGTGTGTGTGTGTGTGTGTGTGTGTGTGTGTGTGTGTGTGTAGTACCAGGGATTTAACCCAGGGGCACTTATGACTGAGCCAAATACCCAGCCCTTTTTTATTTTTTATTTTGAGGCAGGGTCTGGCGAAGTTGCTTAGGGCCTGGATAGTTGCTGAGGGTGGACTTGAATTTTCAATCCTCTTCAGCCTCCCGAACCATTGGGATTACAGGCATATTATGGTACCCCATTTATTGCTGCTTTTCTAAAGAATGTTTTCAATGCATTGACCAGAAACCAAAATTCTATCATCATTATAACATAAAATTAAAAGATTCATTTGCCAGAAGCACTGATTCTTTACTAGTAAGAGTAAATGCCAGATACGTAACTAAAAGCAGGATCAACCTTAGCATCTCTGCCTTCATTTTCTATCTATCTCCTTTAGTACCTTAAACCTTGAATCAGATTCTTGCTAAAGTCTGCACATAGTCATGGTGAATCATAGAGTGTTCATCCCAAAATGGGTAATACAATGTTTATTAACCCTAAATTTATCTAACCTATATCCTCCCCCTTCTAGTCTGAGGACACCAAGATAAGAGTAACTAAAATATTTTTAAGATTTTCAAGGACATTACACTGCCAACTTTAACAATGTCCTATTCCCCCATAGGGGCACCTAGAAGTCTCCAGTCATGTCCTACATCTTCCAGGAGCAGATTGACCCATAATGAGACTGCTATCCTAAGCAGAAGCAATCGTCTCATAGGAACCAAAGTGCCCCCTTCCAGGACCACAGGTCTGAGAGATAAATATCCTGAGCCGTAAATGCAGATTTAATCTGTATTTCCTCTTGAAGCAATAAGAACTTCTCTGGAGGCAACTCACAGAATCAGAACTGAGATCATGATCAAACAGACTACAGTTTGACCAAGAGTGCTTGGGCATACCTCTTGCCCCTTCATTTGAAACTGAAGCTTATGCCAGTACCCCAAAGACAAGATTGAGATGTGGCCATATCAATTAAAGTTCCTTTAGTGCTTTTCACCATTACTTTTTGGTTGATTTAGGGGTGGGGTAAGTGGCCAGACCTGATTTGTTGAGACACCTGGAGTCAGATCTCTGACTCAGGACTCCGGTAACATTATTTCTGTGTTTCTGTTCTCACCATGAAAATGGGAACAAGTGGCATTATGACCCATTGCACTCCACAGAAATTCCAGAGAAGCTTTTGGATGGCAAAGATAATAGGTTTATTCAAATCCAGCTCTGAGCAAGATAGAGATTTCTCTGTCTGAAACTCCATCTTCAGAACTCAGGGGTGCAGAAAGCCATTATAAGCCAAGAGGAATCACAGTGGGATAAAAGGCAGGAAATATACAAATACAGATTAGCTAGGTTTTGTTCATTAGAAACATATCAGTCTCAAGTTCTCTGGTGCCAGTTAGGGCCAAGTCCTTGGCCCCCATACTCAGTAAGAGGAAGAACAGGATTCAGAAAAGCTGTTTCCAGGAAATTGCTTTTCATTTCAGAGAGGGTCTGTTTCAACCACACCATGAATCTCAGGAGACAGGTGTGTCTATCTCCCACTTCATGAACTCATGGGATTTCTGCCCATACCTTTAATTAGTAGAAATGAACATTTTTATCATTATATCATTTATTCAATAAAATTGTTTCCTTTACATCTAGTTTATGTCAAATATGTTGTAAAGCCCTGATGCAAAGATTAAATATCTCCAAGAGTATAACATTCTGGAAACAAAATGTACTTTACATGCATTAAGAAATATGCCTTAGACTGATATATTGCATGACAGGTTGATGCAGACGAAGAAGGGTTCTCATAATATGGCACATAATATGGATGTTTCAAGCAGCTTAGAATGGTCAAATAAAATTTCTTTCTTAAATTCTTAAACTCGAGAAATTTAGCTAAGCAAAAAAAGTCGTAAGTGTCCTAATAGATGAATAAAATTTGGGGTTTTAGCAATGAAATTATTGGAGTAATGAAGGAGAGGCTATGCCCTAGTGACCTGGCTCAGAACCTTTAAAGCACATTGGGTCAGTGGGAAAGAAGGATATTCAAAAGAAAGTTCTCCACCTGTACTTACCTGTCTGATTGAAATCTCATGAACTCAGCATGTGTAAGATCCTGAGTTTCATTCCTAGCACGAATAAATAAATAAATTTGTAACTATTTGAATCTAATGCCCCACAATAATGCCCCCTCTTTAAAAATTGTTTTAGTTGTAGATGGACATAATACCTTTATTTTATTTATTTCATTTTATGTGGTTCTGAGAATCCAACCAAAGTGCCTCACACATGCTAGGCTAGCACTCTACCACTAAACCACAACCACAACCCTACAACAAACTCTTGACCATAGAAAGCCCAATGCAGAAACTATCCTATGTGCTCCAAGAGATGGAGGTCACCTGGAAATTCCCAAGAGCTCAAATTGTCATGCTACATTATGAGGTTTCTCTGCTGTTAATTAATTAGACATTGTTCAGGAATGGATGACACTAAAAAAAAGCAATGTCATTGTCCAATGGATAAAGACTCACCTTAGAGATCTGAGCTATTGTCCTAACTTCCAGAGATAAGATACAAGAGTTTAGCAAAGTTTCCCAAATAATAAACCTTCATTTGTCCTGCCCATGACATTTGTTTGGAGAGAATGAATGAATCACATCTGAAGTCTCTAGATATCCTAGAATGTTACTTGATAACAATCTAATGAATTTACAATACCTGGTAATCCCTACTCCAAAGAATAAGATTCCCGAGGATTTGGGGAATCTTATATTGTTTAATGTAGTTTATGGAACTGTTCTTTGGTCTTATGTGGTTTAATTAAACCCTCAGATTGTCAATTTTCTTCTTGAGAAACTGAGGTCAGAACACCTCTACAAAGGTTGCTGTAGAAACAAGTGCTACTCTCAGTAGAGTCTCTAGCCTAAAGTAAAAGCTACAAGGACCTGTTCCTTCGTCACATATATTTTAGAACATCATAGGATAAAATTGGAAAAGTAAGATTGGCATGTTGTTGAGATCCTATTTGTAGGAAGCAATTTATCCTTGATTACATCTTATGAAATTTCTACCATGTAGGCACTTTTTGGTTGATGATCGTTTCTTCATAAATGGATTGAATTCAGTCCTCCTTGGGGACTCTATCCTTTTCATAGGCTTATAAAAATACTCACGCTAATGCATCTAGGAAGAATGAAACTCAATTCATTTTGCTGAGTTATTCTTGAGCCCCTGACCCTGCTTCTTGAACAAGCTGAAGCCTGCAAGGCCTCCTGGTCCTCAACAGATGCCATTCTCTAACAGGAGGCCATTAACGGCCAGTTGTGGGGCCATGGTCCAGCTGCATCTTCCATTCCTGCTCGTAGGAGAAGGCTTCATGAAGCAGTTGGGCCACAGCAGAGACGGGATTATAGATAGTTTTAGACAGGATCACATCAAATATCATATCAAAGTATTTTGTTCCTCCAAGTAAGCATTTAGTGAACAATGAAAATCAGAATCACTACAGTCAAAATGCTTCAACCATTATGTGATTATGAAAAATGTAATCTGGGTTGTCTATCTTTAGAAAAAATTAAAACCAGGTCTATGTATTTTTTTTCTTTTTTTTAAGTTTTTTTTTTTTTGTAGTTGCAGATGGACAGAATGCCTTTATTTTATTTGTTTCTTTTTATATGGTGCTGAGGATCGAACCCAGTGCCTCACACGTGCTAGGCAAGCGCTCTGCCACTGAGCCCCAACCCCAGCCCAAGGACTATCTATTTGTATTTGAAAAAAAAAAAAAAACAAAAACTAAAGCCCTGTTGAACATGTCAGCCATGCAGTGAGAATGCTGGATGATCAGACCCCACTGGATGAAGTCATCTACGTCTTCCCATGTTATGAGGCATCCCTCCCTGTTCTTCATTGCTCAGATTTATAAGTGCAATGGTGCCAACAGGAACAACTAATATATATGTGCATGCATAGAGACCACTGGGTTGTAATCACAAGATAAGTAGATTTCTTGAGTGACTGGGATCCTCTATGACGTTTCCTTGGATGGCTTTCCTAGCCATCTCTCCTCTCGTCAACTGAGGAATGACTCCCCTTTCAAGCGTCTGACATAAGCAGCCCCAGCAAGTACACTTCAACTGATAGCCTGGGACAGAAAAGAGTCCTGGAGTGCTATGGACAGGTTTGCAAATTGGATCTTGTTACTCGGGTAAAGGATCAAGAAGATCACAGTGAATCTTAAGTGGAATAGGGAAAACATGTTTGTTTTTTAATTCAGTGAAAGCAAAAATGGGGTTGGAATATTTCCATGGACTCAAAATCACCGTCTAATCCACCACACCATGATTATAAAATGCCATGTGTATTAACCAACATTCTCTCTAAATGTCCAGGGATGAAGTTAGCGCTCATTCCAGTTTCACTCTTTGAACATTTTCTGAAAACAAAACAAAACAAAAACAACCATTTAGAGGCAGTGACCCTTTACTATGGTTCTATCTGCCTGCAAAGAATTTCTCCTGATCTCTTCCTTCCCCTGCCCTCCCCAATACATCAAGCTTGGTTGTCTTCAGCAGTAGCATGTGCTACTTAGTAGTGCTAAAAATAATTGTTCTGAAATTATATTCGAGACAATTTCTTTAAGATAGTGTGCACATTGTTTAAAACTAAAGAGGGAAACTATCTCTGCAAAATTGTTTCTAGAAAATATTTGCTACAAAAAGTTGTCATAGCACCCGCAGTGTCCATATCTGAAGATGACATATATTGAAGCCGAGAAGGAAAATCAGGGGAAACACTAGGGTTTTTACTTGGAACAGGAAAACACAAATCTGGCAGCCCACACCTCTGGAGAGGCTTAAATATGAAATGAAATCTGTAGATGATAGCAATGTGAAGCTGAGTAGGACAGGAGAAAACAACCAGGCTAAGATTCTCATTTTCTATAAAGGAAGAATATGGATGATCATTAAATCATTAAGACTGTCAGAAAAATACATCGAATTATATATACTAAAACTAGATATAGTAAAATGCTAGAATAATCAATAGATTACATAATCCTCATATTATTAAGAATGTGTGACCCCAATGAGAAAGGATGTTTGGTATCTGTTTTTTCAGTGCTAACGCCTATGTGTGTGGCGTTATCTTGAATATCAAATGTTCCAAATAAATACTCATGGGAAATTAAAATAGACCATTAGAAAAGAAAATAGAAATAAAACTATCCATAAGCGAAAAAGTATATGAAAAAATTAAAAATGAAAAATCATGTTAAAAAATAAATTTAATTGGGGTTGGGCTTGTGTCTCAGTGGCAGAGCACTTGCCTCGCACATGTGAGGCACTGGGTTTAATCCTCAGCACCATATAAAAAAATAATAAAAAATAAATAAATAAACAAAATAAAGATTTTTTAAAAAAATAAAAAACATAAACAATGCTGGAATAAAATTCAAAATGTATGTTAACACAAAAACTTGGAATAGGTTAAAAGACATTACAATCAGATACTTTAAAACTGGGAAATCATCCATTCATTCATAATAAGAAATATATAGATACTGATAAAATGGAGTTATAGTAAACAACTTATAATTTAAGGTGAAAATCACTCAAAGGACAATAGAAACACTTTCCTGCATTTTATGGATTAAAGTAATAACCTACAGGGCTGGGGATGTGGCTCAAGCGGTAGCGCGCTCGCCTGGCATGCGTGCGGCCCGGGTTGGATCCTCAGCACCACATACAAACAAAGATGTCGTGTCTGCCTAAAACTAAAAAATAAATATTAAAATTCTCTCTCTCTCTCTCTCTTAAAGAAAGTAATAACCTACAATGAACATAAATCATTATGAACCTTGTGCTAGTGAAAGCATAGGTTTTTTTTAATATTTATTTTTTAGTTGTATCTGGACACAATACCTTTGCTTTATTCATTGATTTTTATGTGGTGCTGAGGATCAAACCTCACATGTGCTAGGTGAGCAGCTCTATGGCTGAGCCACACCCCCAAGCCCCGAGCATAGTTTTTAATACATGAAGAAAATCCAATATATTTATGAAGGAAAATTAACAAATCTACATTTGTTTTGGGAGATTTTTGAACCATGCTGAACTCAGAAGCACCAAATAAGATATGCACAAAACATAAAGAATATAAAGAATTTAAACATAAGGAATATTTAAATATGAAGAATCTCACTTTGCTTTGTACTACTGTAATGGAACACCTGAAACTAGGTAATTTATAAAGAACTGTATTCTTCCACAGTTCAGGAGTATGGAAAGTCCAAAATCATGGGGCTGGTATCTGTGGGGGCCTTCTTACAGTGTCCCTCCACAGCACAAGAACAAAAGAAAGGAAACCCACTGCCCTTTATAGAGACATTTACCAATCCATGAGGGCAGAGCCCTTGTGACCTGAACACCTCCTCAAAGGTCACACCTCCTCAAAGGTCGCACCTCCCAGTCCTCTTGCACTGGGAATTAAGTTTTCAACATATGAATTTGGTGGAACACATTCAGACAGTAGCCATAGCCAAGATTAATTTTAATATACATTTTTAAATTTACAAGAAAAGAAAAAGTACATTATTTTTTATAAAATAAAACTATCCCAAAAAATTATTATTTAAATCACAGAAAAAAATTAGCATATTTCCCAAACCACTATCCTAGATTCAACAATAATCAGAGGAATGGCAATATTATGGCACATTAGGAAATTTTACACTTTTGCTTAACAAGAAAATTCTTGGGCAAAAGGTAAAGTATTGAGTTGAAAGCATGACACATGAATACATTTACAATACCACAGAAGCTGTGCTAAAAGAAAAAAGGTATGTTTTAGGTGCATTTTTTAGAATGATAAGAAATTTAGATTTTAATAAATTAATATCAACTGAAGAGGCTTTTGTGGGCAAACAAAATGAAGAACAAAAAGCAAACTTGCCTTTTTTTTTTTTACAAAAGTAGAAGGGGGACATTAATAATAATTGATTAAAATAGAAAATGAAAATAGATCAAAGAAAAGGAAAATGGTTGGCTATAATAAACATATTGTGGATAATGGGAAAAGTCTGAACAAGAATAAACAAAACAACGTACGTTTAATTTATGTTAAAAGAAAGCTCACTTCCCAGATTCTAAAGTGAATGAGAAAATTCTGTTCAAAAATATAGAAGATTGCTAAGAAACAAAGACAGTTTAAAGTTTTAATTAGTGCAGTGAAGATAGTAATTTGACCAGTAATTGTTGAGGATCTTAAAATGTAGTCTAATATTTTTTTTTCCTAAAGACAGCAGATCTTCGTGGCAATCAACTGAATTTGACCAAACTTTAGCAAAGAGGTTACACCCATGCTATACCCTATGTCTGCTGTAAAGAAAAATAAGAGAGAGCACAGACAACCAATGTAGAAATCTAAAGACAAAAGTGTCAAAACCAGTAAAGGGGGAATATGAATCACAATACAATCTAACTTATGTGTGATTTGCAGGAATGTGAAATAGTATAGCCATTATGGAGAACAATTGGAGGTTCCTCGAAAAACTAAAAATAGAATTACCTTATGATCCAGCTATCCCACTACTCCCTATATATGCAAAGGAAATGAAATCAGTATATTGAAAGAGATACCTGTTTTCCCCTATTCATTGCGTCATTATCCACAATAGCCAAGATAGAGAATCAACCTGGATACTGTAGGGGAGGGGGAAACTTTCCCTCTATTTTCTGATTTGTCAAGACCCATAGAATATACAACACAAAGAGTGGATCCAAATGCCAATTGTGGAGTCATTCCAATGTATCCCAACTGTTCCACCTCCCATGCTACCATTTTCCTTAATGCCAATACTCCTAAGACTTCCTTGCACACTCCCTACCTCTGAGTTTTCCCCTCTCATGTCCAGCAAATGCTTCCCAAGGACCCTTGAATTCAAAAGGACAAGTTAGAATAGAGACAGCAGACTTAGGGCAGAAATAACTTTTTCCAAGGAGAATTTGTATCCAGGAGAGCCTCTTAGGTGAGTTCTCCAAGCAGGAGAGAGAGGACCAAGGATTGCATCCGTAGAAGTGGAAACAGGATCTCAAAGAGGGCTTTGTGGAATATTCCACTGGGGGGATATAACCTGTCAAGATGAGACCTTGAGAACTTGAGGTCTCCAGAAATTACTATTCAAGGTTAAAGAGCCAGGGACAGGAGCGTGAAGGTCTGCTGTGTTGTTTACAGAGTGCTTCCAGATGTATTACCCAGTGATCTTCACAACATCTCAGTTTTGTAGACCAGGAGCTCCCTCAGAAGAGGAGTCAGAAACTTCAGGATTTTTAACAACTTCTTCAACTCAGAACCAAGAAATTGTGGTCTCTAACTCTAACCAATATTCCTACCATTCATTTCAACAGCTCATAGGCAACTGCCAGTTGAATTTTATCCCACACTTCTCTGCAAAGGAAAGGAAAGGTACCAGAGGGAGGGAAAGGGTGAGCGATATTGACCAAACTTTATTCTTATATCGTGTATGAATATGTAACAATGAATCCCAGCATTATGTAAAATTACAATGCACCCTAGTATAATTATACTAGCCCTTCACTGATTAGTCGCCAAGAGGGGCGTAGCAGCAGTGATGATGATGCCCTATCCTCTGATCATTTCCTCAGAGACTCTCAGTTTGTTTCCTGTTACTGTAGCAAAATACTTGAGGCTTGAAAAGTTATAAAGAAAAAGACGTTTCTTTAACTCATGGTTTCAGGTCTGGAAAATTCAAGGCTGGACAGCTGCATCTGACAAAGTCTCATGCCGCTTCACAATAGAGTGGATGGTGTCATATGGAGCATGTGCTAGAGAGAGAGACTGAGGAAAGGTACCAGGCTTTAAAACAACTGACTCTTCTAGCAACCATTCCCATCCCAAGAATCCTAACTCACTCCTTCAATACAGGCATTAATCCTTCCCAAGACTGGTGACTATGACATCATTATCTCCACTATGCCCCACATCCCAACATTGACACATTGAGGAATCAAGTCTCAACATGAGTTTGAGCAAAGCACAACCAAATCATAGCAGAGGCTCTTCTCTCTGAGGACAGTCAGGTCTGAGAGCTGGGGTCCTCACAGGCTCTGGGCCTGGCACTTTATGGAAAGAAGACATGACATAGACCAAGGCTGCTAAGCAATCCTTATCTTTTACACCACCCACATGTGTGTCCTGCACTGCACTGATATTTTCTTCTAAAGCTCAGCAGATATCCATTCTCAAGGAATAAGCTGATTTTCTAGGTTGATTTAATTGAGATCAATAAAATCTTTGATGCCCATTTTTTAAGTGGATGCAAATATTCTATCCCACACTTCTCTGCAAAAATTTAATAAGAACTGTTGGTCACCGCAGTCCTTAATGAATATTTCCATTAGGAATCCTCCAATGAAGAAAAGGACACAATTTCTGATGGTCAAGGATGGGCATGTCCATTCTAAGGACAGATTGGAATATTGTTTCATCAGAGCCCTCCAGAAGACAGCGTTGCTCTGCAGGCCAGCCCTTGCATGGAATGGGAGCCTCAACCCAAAGATGCCTGAGAAGGGAAAGTGGCTGATAGTGACCAGGTGCTGAGGGCTTGTTCTACCCTGGTGTCCTCAACAATCTTCCATGTTTTTATTGGTGCAATAAAATTATACACAATCGTGAAATTCATTGTTGCATATTCACATATACACGTGATACAATATAATTTAGTCAGCACGATTCCCCAGTACTTCCCCTTCCTTTCCCCTCTTCCTTCTCCTTGGTCCCTTTCCTCAATTCATCTCCATTCCATTTACATGGGACCCCCATTCTTTTCTTTTTCTTTTTCCTTTCCGACTTCCACATATGAAAGAAAACATACTACAACCTTGACTTACTGAGTTCGGCTTATTTCGCCTAACAGTGTTCTCAAGTTTCATTCTTTTTCCCGCAAGTGACATAATTTCATTCTGTTTCATGGCTTAATAAAACTCCATTGTGTATCTATACCACATTACTTTATCCGTTCATCCATTGACAGAGGTGTCCTCGTCTTTTAATAAGCTGTATATGCAGGGTTCTGCAGAAACACAGGACAACAGATATAATCATATAGATGACAGATACAAATGATACACAAGATGGGAATGCAGAAATAGATATAAATAGATATAGCCATGCTTCACTTAATGACAGGGATATGTTCTAAGAGCTGTCATTGGGACATTTCATGTGAACATCATAGGTTATACTTACACAAACGAATATGGCTGCAATGGCGTTGGCTGATATAATCTTATGGGACCGTTGTCATGTATGTGGTTCATTCTCAATCAAAACATAATTTATGTGGTGCATGACTATCTATGAAAGGAAATCAGCTCTGTGATTCCGGAGGCTGAGAAATTCTATAATGGATGTTCTTCATGCTGGCAGCTGGGTCCAAGATGAATGCACTGAAAGGAAGCAGGCCAATAGTGGGAGTCCCAGAGTCCAAAGGCTGTAGAGCCTGGAATTCTGATGTTTTAGGGCAGCAGAAGAGTGTCACAGTCCCAAAAGAGAGGAAAAAAAATTGCCTTTACGCTCCTTTTTTCCATATTAGTTTGTGTAAGTATCACCTATGATGTTCCCACAAAATTTCCCAATGACAGTTCTTAGAAAATATCCCTGTCATTAGGTGAAGCATGACTATATCTATTTTCTTTCCTTTTTTCTTTTGTTCTGAGCCCCCAACAGACTGGATGGTACCCAAGAATGTTAAGGGTGGACTTTCCTCTCAGCTCATCTGTTCCAGATGTGAACAGTAATGATTTACTAGTTCTCTGGATAGACCTTAGTCCACTCAAGTTAACAACTAAAATGAACCGTCGTATAAACCAACCTATGGTTCCTGCATCATGATGTGAGGGGTTTTACCCTGGCACCCTGACCACATCCAGATGGCTGGGTTGAGAAAGATGGAAAGAAGCCCTGGTGACCCTCTCCACCTCCTGCTGTGCTCAAGCTGTTCCCCTAGACCAATGGTCTTCTCCCCTCTTCTGAGATTCTCATCTTTGGGGTCTCTGTGTTCCAATAATTGATTTAGAAAAGTGGGGGAAAGGAGAAAGAACTGAAGAACAGGAGTCCATCTCTTTTATGGGTTTGAAATCCCCTTGCGAGATCAATTGATTGATGTTGTTTTTCAAATATTGCTAAGTAGATATGACACAGATGCATTTGCATGACAGAAAGAAAATTCTCACCCCATGCAAAATAATGAAAGAAGCACCTGATTCAAAAGAAATCAACCAACAATCTCACCACCTGGACTCTGCAGCTGAGCATGTCAGAATAGACTTCCAGGCCTGTGGCACAAAACTGGGGCATGATCGTGAATTGCTCTTGAGCTCAGATAAGGGGACAGTACCAACAGCCCCTGCACCTCCACGGGTTCCAGCAGATTCACCACGCTCCTGGCTTCTAGAGCCTCCACCCTTCCTGGGATTACCTGTTTTCTATCTTTAAAGTATCTGAGATTCAATTCCCAGAAGTTTCTTTGCTCCTTCCTACTCTGTTAAGAATCAGCTGCCCACTGAAATCTATATCCTGCTCCTTTTACTCCATTTACAACCCAGATATTATCAGGATTCCCCTTACTTCCTCAGAAACAGACTTGGCCCCCAATTCTGGAGGCCTGAAGATATCCCTGGAATCTTTTTTTTTCCCCAATTTTTTTTAAAACCAGGCTTTGAAAATGTCACATACAGATGGAAAATATAAATATCCTTAAGCTTACAATGCAATGGATTTTCACAAACCTCTACTCTGTGAAAATAGGACTAGACCAGTACCAGAAAGCCTCCCTAGGGCTCACGAAGACACCACTGAGGAGCACCCACCTATTTTCTCACCAGCAGTAACCCTCTTATAACTGGCTACTTTAATCAAGTAGGATTTATGCCTTTCCTGTGTCGTTACTCAATTGACGCTCACAATGACCCTGAAAGATGAACGTGGTGTTGTTTCTCTATTACAAATAGGAACCTGGGACCACAACCACGATCCAGCACGGAAACTCTGCCACACACAATTCACGACAGCCAAGACCCGGAGCCAGCCTAGATGTCCATCAACGGAAGAATGGACAGAGAAAATGTGGTATGACACATTGGAGATTTTACTCAGCCATCAAGAAGAACACAATTATGTCATTTGCATGAAAACAAAGAGAACTGGAAAACATCGTGTTGAGTGAAATAAGTCAGATTCCAGAAAGTCAAGGGTCATATATTTTCTCTCATATGTGAATGTAAAAAAAAAAAGAGTTGGGGGGACCAGGGGGGAAAGTTTCATAAAAATAAAAATTCAGTAGAGTAGGTTGTGGGGGGGAGGGAAGGGAAAGGGGAGGTGCAGGGCAATTGAAATTGAATAAATCATGTTATGTGCATAAATATATGCACAACAAATCCCGCTGTTATGTATGATTATAATACACGAATTAAAGATATTTAAAAGAGAAAAAAGCAACACCAGGACCGTCACATTCTTAAACGACTGAACCATGCTGTGAAAAACATCTTCGTCAGCCAGAAAGAGTCAAATGTGTTGAAGAACTTCCAAGACCCCCGCTAGGTACACTATACAGGGAGTTCCACACACGTTCTCTGAGTTGTGGCCTTTGCCTGTGGGAACATGTGAGGCTCTGAATGGGAAAGGGCTCACCACAGGCCACCACCAGTGGAGACTCCCCTGGATGGGCACAGGATAGATTAGAATGGTTATTGCATCTCCTTTATACAGGGGACACATACCCTGCAGCCACGAGGGGCTAGCTCAGCACCTGATGTCACTTATCTAAACTTACATAAAGTCTTTACTATTCCTTGTCTCTGAACTGAATGTTTTAAAGCAACGTAAACCCTCAAATTTGTGGGAGCCTGGGTTCCTGATTTTGCTCATGCAGGTGGCAAGGACAAATATGGGATAAGAATTGGGGACATTAGTGAGGATCAGGTCATCAGGGCAGAGAGTGACAGGGCTCAGACCTGGAGGATGGTCTGATGGTCAGAACTGCTCACTTCTGAGGGACACAAGGTCATTAGACATTCGATATTAGGAATAAAAAAAATATGGTTCCTGTAATTGTTCCTGTAAATATAGTGCTATTCTGTCATTGTGAACAGAAGGTTCTCAAGGTGCACATAACCCCCCCCACCACACACACACACACACACACACACACACACACACACGGAGACCCAGTTCTCAGAAGTTTGACTTATTCCTGCATGCTCTATTAAGAATCATCTGCCCACTGAAGCCTATCTCCTAAAAATTAACCACACGCTCACTGGGAATGTACAAACTCTCCCATCCTGAGAACTCCCTAGTTCCAATTTACGTGAGGTCACACCTG
Organism: Marmota marmota marmota; assembly: GCF_001458135.2. Lineage (NCBI taxonomy): Eukaryota > Metazoa > Chordata > Mammalia > Rodentia > Sciuridae > Marmota > Marmota marmota. The sequence continues at coordinate 2,719,051 of NW_025999894.1, read as the reverse complement.
CAAGGATGAGGACCAGAAATGATGACTGCAGCAAAAAACAGACACAAATCACTTTAATCAACACAGAAAATGATCATTTACATCTTCTTCAGTTCTGCTGCATTACCACTCTCACTGTGTAAAAAAAAAAATGAGATAAGATGTACACAGTCCACATTGCAGAAGAGGCTGTTTTTTGAAACCGGGAGCCAATCGAGGTACCCACTTATGTGGGACCCACATTAACTTCCTACACACCTTCCCTTGAAAACTCATATAAAAGACTCTCCTTCAAGGAGAGGGGAAGATAGTCATTGAAGGTGAGAGCCTGGCATCTTCCAAACTGCCGGCTTGATAATAATGCTCCCTCTTTCTCCACTACTCTGGGGCCTGGGTTCCTGATTTTATTCATGAAGGTGGCAGGAACAAATATGGGACAATGCACTGACTCCACCAGGTGGCAGTGGAAGAGAACCTTGCACAGTTGCAGTTCTTTGGGGCCATCACAAAGCTGCCTTACTCTGAACTCTTTAGTTACACACATGGAATCCTGGAGAAAGTTCATTGGTAGCATTATCAGGTTAGAATGATAGATACCAGTCCATACAGAGGTGGTGGTTGTATGGAGACTCCAGGGATCACTAATTCACTAAGCTCCATGATATTTCTTCTTTTGCCTTTCTGAGAAAGAATTTGAGCACAGATTCCTAGTATGTTTCCTAGTTTTCATTTATATGGTATACTTGTCCCTCAGTATCTGAAACGGATTGGCTTCAGAACCCTTAGGATACCAAAAAAATGTGCTTATCAAAACTCACACAGGAGCACACACACACACTCAGAGATTTGGACAGGCACTTGCATAGACACACTTAGGGACGTACACAGTCACACACATAGACACACAGCTGCATAGACACACACATAGAAAATACATAAGTCTCTGGGGACTTCATGTACTTAATACATAAGTACAATATAGATACACAAAGACAAACATACATACATATCCACACCCACAGACATGCAAACGTAGATCCATATAGAGGATACAGTCCTCCCTCAATATTTGGGGAGGATCAGCTCCAGGACCCTCCCCCTACAGAGAAGAAAATCCTCAAATGCTCAAGTCCTTTGCATAACATGGTGTAGGTTTGCATATAACCTATACTCCTATGTACTTAACATCTTCCTTTCACAAACATTTCTCTGTAGCATGTGACGCTGTTTGAGAACTTGCTTTCAAAATTAAGAGTCAATCTTCCCAAACACTCCACTGCTCTTATCAAATGAGCTGATGCAATATTCTAAATCCATCGTTGTCATTTCAACAATGGCAAGAGGAGACTCCCTCTCAAGAAACCACTCTCTTGGCTCATCCACAAGAAGCAACTTCTTATCCATTAAACTTTTTATCATGAGATGGCAGCAATTCAGTCACAACTTCAAGCTCCACTCCTAGCTCAGTTCTCCTCTAGTTCTGTCACTTCTGCAGTTCCTTCTCCCTCTGAAATTTTGAACCCCTCAGATTCATCCAGGAAGGTTGAAATCAGCTTCTTCCAAACTCCTGCTAATATTGATATTTTGACTTCCTCTCATGAAACACAGATGTTCTTAACAGCATCTGGATGGTGAATCCTTTCCAGAAGGTTTTCAGTTTACTTTGCCCAGATCCATCTGAGGAATACCTACGGCAGCTAGAGCCTTACAAAATGTATTGAAAGTCAAAATTACTCCTTGATCCGTGGACCACGGGAAGGATGCTATGTTAGCAACCACAAAAACAGCATTAACCTCATTGCCCATCTCCATCAGATCCCATGGGTGGCCAGGTGTGTCATCAATGAGCAGTTATATTTTGGAAGGAATCTTTTTTTCTGAGCAGTAGTTCTCACCTGTCAGCTTGATAGACTCAGTAAACCATGCTGCACACATATGTGCTCTCACCCAGGCTTTGTGGTTCATTCCCAGAGCACAGGCAGAGTGGCAAGCAAGCATTCCCTTGGGGCCCAGGATGGCCAGAGTGGTAAGGGAGCATTGGCTTCAACTCAGGTCACCAGCTGCATCAGCCCCTACCAAGGAGTCAGCCTATCCTTAGAAGCCAGGCGTTGACTTCTCTCTGGCTGTGAAGACCTAGGTGGCATCTTCTTCTAACCTGAGGCTGTTCCATCTACTTTGGAAATCTGTTGTTCGGAGCCATGGCCATGGGCTGTCTGAGCTGAATCTCCTGCATAACTTGCTGCAGTCTCTCCATCAGCACCTGGCACTTCTCCTGGGACTTTATGTTACGGAGGAACCCCAGGAACCCACCTCTGCCCACTTCCAGCTTCATGGAATTGAAAAGGGCCACGGATCAGGCCTTGGAATGCTGTTGTTGGCTTGATCTTCTACCCAGACCTCTCACACTCTCTCCATATTAGCAATAGGTTATTCTAATTCCTTATTTGTGTGGTCATTTAAGGACAGCAAAGGAATTCACTCAGAGGTAATGTGAATGACCCTTTCCTCTCAGAAAAGAGATGAGTGACATGCCTAGATTTGAGCTCTCTGATTATACTAATATGATTTGGGTGGTGGTGGGATCATAAGCAGGTGAACCGTCGTTAGATTTTTTTTCTCTCATTTGAAAAATATTGACATTTTCAATTCTCATGGTGACCAAGTCCCATGGCGACCACTCTAGAGTTGGAGGTCAGAATGTTCTTTGGTCAAATAGCGTAGCCACCAATCACTTGTGGACACATCAGGTGGGTGATAGTTTAATGAATAATGTGTCTAATCTCTTCTACACATATATTGAATGTTCTGCTTATCTTTCACCCAAGAAGCAAGTTGCAGGGTAACTTGTCATGTTTTCCAACATGTTTTTATTTACTAAGGGTCTCTCCCTCTGGGCCCATTTTAGTTTACCGATCTCAAAAACACATGTATGGTGATTTGTCACAGAGCAATAGAAAACTAGTACACATATCCCTATTCCAGTCCTGGGTCTACCCAGTTCATGAATCTTCAATAATAAGTGATAACCTAGCACATGCCTAGGAAGACATGGTATAGGGCCCTTCCTCTAGAAGGCTAAATAAATAAGGATAATAGTGGCTCTTGATATCAGTTAAGCACCACCTAAATGCCCCTTACCATATAAAGGGCCTTACACCTGTGACCCTATCAGTTGTTCACAACAGCCCCTGGGAGAATGTAGCCAGAAGAGAATCTGCCAGCCTTCTAATTTGACTTATTTAGACAGTGGAAATCTCAGACCTAGAAGTTAAGCTCAATGTTGCTGCTGTGATCTGGATAGATTGAGACCAGGACCTTTTTACAACTGAACCACATCTCAAATATTTTTATTTTTTATTTCAGACAGTCTTGCTAAGCTGTCCAGGGTATCCCAGAACTTGCAATCCTCCTGCCTCAGTCTCCCAAGTCACTGGGATTACAGGTGTGAAACACTACACCCAGCTAGATCATGCTTTTTGTATAGAATGAAATCAAGGCTCAGGAATGTATATAGCTGCCCTCGATGTGCTGTATAGCTAAAATGGACATCACCTGTTGTGTGTATAATGAGAAGATGCGTATAAAAATGTCCATGGAAATATCACTTGAGTTTGTAAGATTGATATGTAAGATTTCACAAATATCCTGTCACTACTCCAAATTGGATGAATTTTTAATATACTGTAATTTGGGGACAGCACATTTATAAGCATATACCAAATACAATGTAACAACCGGGAACTGTGATTAGAATTACTATGTTCTTAGATTACTCCTACAAGCTACTGGAGGGAAATTTCTTAGTTTTTTCTTTGTTCAAATTCTTTATCAATGTATTGAATTTTAGTAGCAAAAATTACTTAGCTCACATGTTTAATGTAAGTTATGGAATTATCTTCTAAACATCCTGTGCTCATTACTAAACTCTTATAAGATATTGGATTTTCCTCTTTTCCTTCTTTAAAGTATTCCATTACTTTTTAGAACATTCATGAAAATATACGACAACCACTTAGAGCTCAAGAAACAGGTATGCCCACCTCTCAGCCTATAGGGGGTTCCTGAATGTTGTTCCCAAAGCCTCTAACATAGACCAGGAGAGAGCAAGTGTCCTTCCCATGACCACAGCCCACACCTTCCCCTCAGGCCAGTTCTGAGTTATGAACGCACCAGTCTCCCAGAGTGAGGCCACAGGATAGGCTCACAGGAGAAATCCCCAGCCTGTCAGCCACCTCCTACTATTAATCTACTGTAGTGCCCCCATAGCAATGTGAAAGTCCTCACAGAGGCAATCTCTTGCTTGGTCTCTTAGCGCTGGACAATGGATTGCCCATTGCTAACTCACACCCCTCCCTCTAAGGCACAAGCATGGAAGCTAAACTTCAGGGAAGATGCTCCCAGGGCATTTTCTGGGCTTCCTAGGGCTCCCCAAGAAGCTTACCCCAATCCCATTAAATAAGCACATTTTTAGGTACGTAGAAGTCGTCCCCCCAGCCAACGTAGACAAATGTCAAGTCAAGTCCTATGTGACGATGAAGAGCATTCAGCTCAAGGTCTTGGTGCCTTAAGGAACAGACAGGGCTGTGGTCAGGCAGGTTTGTGGGGGGCCAACATAGCTAATGGGGAACAAGCCTGAGGTCACGGATCCAGCCCCACAGTCTGGTCTGTCTGCTAGTACTTCTATGACCTGTGACTGAATCTTTATGGGCCCCAATTTCTTCACCTGCAAAGTGGAGATGAGATCATTATTTTAGAGTTGGTATTAATATATGCACATTTTGTTATTTTAGGTACTTAGCGCCTCCTAAGTGTTCACAAATAAAGACGCTGCCATATCTTGGGAACTAACTGGAGAGTTGGGTACAATACTCTTCCTGGTCTCGTTTTTATAGCAAAATGTTCCATCATTGTTTTATGAAATATCCTCAGGTCACATCATTTATTAATAGTTTAATCTGCTTAAGGCGGTAGTCATTTTTTTTTTTTTTTCTCCTGCTCTACCTGATTTTAGTTATAATTGCTGGGACATTTCCCAGTGCGCCTCCTTGTGGCTCACTCAGGAACCTCCCCGTCCACTCTCCTGAGCCTCCAGGGACCAGGGTGGTGCTCTGAGCTGGGAGGATGCAGAATTCACCCCCAGTGGGACTGACCCACACATTCATCAACCCGTGTATGTTAGGTACATGTCAGGAAGAGAGAAAGAAGGATGGGGCAGCTCCAGGGCAGCAATCACCAGATCATTTCATTCCCCACCTAGAGGAGGATCAAAGCCACTTGGAGGCATCAATGCTCCAACAAGGATGTGAGAGAGTATGTGTATCTTTATGGTTTAAATTTTTATTTTACTTTCCAGGACTCCACAGGATATTATGAAACTGTTCACACACAAACTAGCACCCACCTCTGCCGCAGTCTGGCTGGGCACAATTCAGGAGCCACTTGTCAAGCAGAAACTAACTTTATTTTTAGAACACACACCGCACCACAGGAGCTCTTCAGGAATTCCCTCAGAGCCCAACTGCCACCACCGGCTTCCCACAAGCCTCTCAACCCCCCTCCTCCTCTCTTGAGGCGATTGGCTGGGTCGTGTGGGCGGAGCCAAAAGAGTCCCCCAATGAGCAGCTCCGTGGTCTGAAAGGGCAGGGAAACAGCCCAATGGGCATCACCACAGAGGAGCCAATCAGCTGGCAGCTAGAAGTTTGCTGGGGCCGCTGTGAGCCAATCATCAGCTGGCAGCTGGAAGTTTGCTGGCAGCTGGAAGTTTGCTGGCAGCTGGAAGTTTGCTGGGGCCACTGTGAGCCAATCAGTTGGAAGTTTGCTGGGGCCCCTTCGGCTGTGGCTCTCAACACACCTCCCCAACTCATCTCCCATCTATCTATCCTTTCAACCCAATCTCAGCTCCTTGCTCCACCCTAGCCATCTCCCCTGCAACTGAGCTAGTGGTTGCCTTCTCCCCTTCTTCTCCCTTATCCTCCCTTTGCCATCCCCTACTGGACTTCAGTTACCTGTGGGTCGGTCTGTACCCTGCCTGCCTCTGTTCTCTTATCTCCTAGCCTATTCACCTCAAGGTTCACTTCCTTGAAGCTGAGTTTGCACAAAGCATGGCTTCCTGTGGCCCTGACCTGGCCTCTCCAACTCTTTCCTCCCCCACTCAACTCTGGACTTGGGTCTCCCCTGGTGAGCAGGATTGGTGTTCCCCCAGCTCCCCTCAATTGCTCCCTCCCCCACCCATGCTCAGGCAGCTAGGGTTTCTACCCTATTCCTCCCTGGAATCCAGCTCCAGAGTATCTTGCTCCCATCCCTGGGCTTTACCGCCCAGGACTTGGGAATGCCACCTCAGCGTTCCTTCTAATGCAGATATTCCCATCCTTACTTGGGCCCTTGTTTTCTGCTTATTTGCCTGACCCCAAATTGGACCCAGGTCCTTGAGTTTTTAGGTCACTCTGATTCACCCCTCCTGCTCCTTCTTGCTTAGGATGGCCCCTCTCTAACACACAGCGGGGACATCCCAGAGTGATCACTCTTGATCATCATCTGGTCATTGGCAATGCAGACAATGATCAAGTCATAATCATGGCAATCCCTTATTCCCCATAGACACTGAAACCCCTAGTACCTTATAGGGACCAGAGCCATTGAAGGGGTCTCCACCCTCTGTCCAAACATTTCTCTGAAAATCCTGGAATACATATGTGCACTGGAAATACCCACAAGACAGAAAATCAGAGCAGAGATGAACAACCTCAAGGTTTTTGAAAGGAAACCAGGCAATGACCAGAGGCCAGAGTGGGATCTCCATGTTATCCAGCCTGAGTCAAAAAGTGGTCAGTTTTCAGATGACCAGTAGAGGAAGGGCTTCATGTGAAAAAATGGATATCAAAAATCCTGTCACAGCAAAAGAAACAATCAAGAACATGAATCTCATGTGCCTACAGAATAGGAGAACATCTTTTCCACCTGAACCTTGGATACAGTATTAATCTCTTAGGATATATAAAGAACTCAAAAAACTTAACAAAAAAAATAACTCAAGCAATAAATGGGCAAAGGAACTGAGCAGGCACTTCACAGAAGAAATACCATTGATCAACTATTTGTTAAAAAATATTCAACTTCTCTGGCAATTAGAGAAATGCAAATTAAAACTATACCGAGATTGTATCTCACTCCAGTCAGAATGGCAATTATCAAGAATACAAGCAACAATAAATGTTGGCAAGGATGTGGGGGGAAAGGTACACTCATATATTCCTGGTGGACTGCAAATTGGTGCAACCACTCTGGGAAGCAGTACGGAGATTCCTCAGGGAACTTGGAATGGAACCACCATGTGACCCAGCTATTCCATTCCTCAGTTGATACCCAAAGGACTTAAAGTCTGCATACTACAGTGATGCAGCCACATCAATGTTCATAGCAGCTCAATTCACAATACCTAAGCTATGGAACCAACTCAAGTGCCCTTCAACAGATGAATGGATAAAAAAATGTGGTATGTATGCACAATAAAATATTACTCAGCCATAAAGAAAAAATTAAATTATGGCATTTGCCAGTAAGTGGATGGAACTGGAGACTATCATGCTGAGTGAAATAAGCCAATCCTCAAAACCAAAGGCCGAATGTTCTCTTTGATAAGCGGATACTAACTCACAATAAGGGAATGGGGAGGAAAGAATAAAAGTTCACTGGATTAGAAAAGGGAAGTGAGGGGCAATGGAAATAGGAAAGACAGTGAAATGAATTGGACATAACTTCCCTATTTTCATATATGAATACATGATCAGTGTAACTCCACATCATGTGCAACCATAAGAATGGGAAGTTATATTCCATGGATGTATAATAAGTCAAAATAGATTCTCTGTCATGTATAACTAAAAAGAACAAATAATTTTTTAAAAAATCCTGTCACCTCCCACCACATACGGAAATGACTCACAACACCACTGAAGGTCCTTATGGTAATCTATACCTGTAATACCCACCTTCCCAAAGCATCCACAGAGCACCTCCATAACACCATCCAGACTCAGAACTCTGAGTCCCAGCTGGGCCTCAAGTGGCACTGAGTAGAGTTTACTCTCCATTCTTCAGTTTAATGTTGTCCTTCCTTTATGGACACGTCTTATTTGGAAATAATTATAGAACCTGCAGAAAAGTTGTGATCGCAGTATAATAGATTTCAATCCCCTCACTGCAAAGCCCCAGTGCTGATCATTTTTCCATAGTTGCCCACTGAACTAGCTGAGGGGCAGTCAGGATGACAGGTGCGCTTGTTCTCTCTGCTCCAAACAGAGAATGAGCTTAACTCTATCCAGTAAAACCAAACTCCCTTCCCACCCTTTCCCATGGAAATGCATCCACAGCTCCAGATGGGTCGTGGCCCTGAAGTAACCAGCCCCCCGCATCTGTGTGTCAGTCCTCAAAGGGCCTATAGATCAGATTTCTGGATCTTGTTTGCTGAAAATGTAGCTAAATCAAAAGACAAGGAATAGAACCACAGTATGACCAGCTACACCACTCCTTGGTATTTACCCTAAAGAACTACAGTCAACACGCTTTAGTGATACATGCATACCTCTGTTTATAACAGCACAATTCACAATAACCAAATTATAGACCCTGTCAATGGATAAAAGGATGAAGAAAATGTGGTATATACACGCAATGGAGTTTTATTCAGCCATGAAGAAGAATGAAGTTATGTCATTTGTAGGAAAATGGGTGGAACTTGAGAGCATTGTGTTAAGTAAAATAAGCCAAACTAAGAAAGCAAAGGGTCATGTGTTTTCTCTCATGTATGGAAGCTAAAGAGAAAAAAGGAACAAGGGGGGTGTCTCGTGAAAATAGAAGGGAGACCAATATAATGGAGAAAGAGGATCAAGCGGAGATACTGGGGCATAAAACTGACCACGTTATATTGTTTTGTTGTGTGCATGTATGAATATGTAATAATGAATCCCACTATTATGTATAATTACAAGGCACCAATAAAAGAAATATAAAAAAAATCTGGTTAAAATTTCAAGAACACAGATCCCAGTTTATAGAGGAGAAAGAATATCTTCTTAGGGGCTGGGTATATAGCTCAGTTGGGAGAGGGCTGGCCTCTCATGCACAGACCCTGGGTTCAATCCTTAGCACCACAACACACACAAAGAACATCTTCATATTCATGCATACATTCAGATTTTATTTATACAGGTCAGTAAGTTGCAATCAAAGATCACCAGGAAAACACGTGTAGCTGAACATATTTATCATTCTGAAGTGCATGAGAGATGGTGCACCAAGGAACAGGGGAGGGCTTGGTAAGACTGCGTTAGAAGCATCAGCTGCTAACCCCTCCCTCTCCCTCTGCTATATGGACTACCAGTCCCAGAGGCTCAGAGGGGGAAGTGCAGAGCCTCCTTCACTGCCGGATGTCACCATGGAGAAGGTAAGGAAGTAGGAGAGGCTGAGCAGGGACCCCATGTCCACATGCCACAGTAGCTACCCCACGGCACATTCGAGAACAGTCCAAATAATAAGTGAAACTGACATGAAGTGGACATTTCTACCATCCAAAGCATTTTGCATGAAACACTCCCACCACCAAAACAGTGATCAAAATAGAAGCAGAATAACTGGCTTTAACACTGAAGATAAATGTGCATCTCCGTCAGTTTGTGCAGCTATGACAAAATATCTGAGCTTGAGTCATTTATGAACAACAGGAATTTGTTTTCTCACAGTACTAGAGTGTGAAGTACCGAGATCAAGGCACTGGCCGGTTTGGTTGTCCTGCAAGGGTTGCATTCTCCAAAGGGGAGAAAGGCTGTGTTTATCTATGGCAGAGGGTGGAAGGGCAAGAGAGTTCCTCCCTCTGTCAGCAACACTTGAATGTGTAAGGTGTGCAGGATGCAACAGTGAATGGCTCCCTGCACTCTCACACCAGGTCCCACAGGAGTGTATGGTGTGCCTACAGACACCATTCACTCATACACCTAGGACCAGGTTGAGCCTGCACATCCCTCGCACTGGTGCCCAATGGACCGACTCTTCAAAAGAGACACCCACCCCCCGCCAGTTCTCTTGGCAATAGGACTTCTGTGTTGAGGCTCTGAAAGCCCTTTTTTTTTTGCTTCTACAAAAGGTCACAGCTTATCCCTATTTCCCAGACTTTCTTATCTAGCTTTTTAATTTGCCTGAAAAGAAAAATAACAAGGAAAGATGCTAGTCATTACTAAATGTTTGTGAAAGATCCCTCCAACCTAGTGTGAAACACAGTGCTGTTCTAAAATGATTTTTTAAATGTGGAAAATTTACTACAGTTCATTTTATAGAGAACCAGGGTATATATGAAAAAAAAAACACCCTGGTTTGTTTCTTAATTTTCTTAATTTCTGAATGACATAGGTCACCGGTTCACATTGTAGGCATACAAAGAAGGAAATCATGTGTACTTTAAACTTCAACTTGGGGGTTGTTATCTGGCAATGCTGCAAGCCATGCTCTGCCACACACTACAGAACGATGAGTGTTCAGAGGAAACTTGGGCAGACGATTGGAATGCAAAATTACATAAAATGAAATGTGCACACTGAAGTGCATGTGGTTTTTATGAAATTAAAAGTCAGTCATATTAACACAACAAATATGATACAACCACCAGCTTTACATTGCAGTAGCCTAGTTAGCAATTACTGAATATTCANATATATATATATATATATATATATATATATATATATATATATATATTTTATATTATATTAAATTATATATATATTACCAGGAAACTTAGGAAGGACTTCATTACAATGTTATTTAAGTTTAGCAATTGGTCAAACTCTGATATATCAGTAATTATATAATATTATTTTCATTAAAATTTAAAGTTCTATTTGTGTCATTAATGATTCCTAATTTATATTTTTTTAAGAGAGAGAGAGAATTTTTTAATATTTATTTTTCAGTTCTCGGCGGACACAACATCTTTGTTTGTGGTGCTGAGGATCGAACCCGGGCCGCACGCACGCCAGGCGAGCGCGCTACCGCTTGAGCCACATATTAATAAACCAGCACAGATACTATAAAAAATGTCAATAAAATTTTAATTGGTTAATTTTCACATACACATAAATGATCTAGCATTAATGGTTTTGTTCGTTACTCTACCGTTTGCATTATGATTGCACATTATCATTTACGATTACGCCTCTGTTAACAGCACATGTTCAGCACCTGCTAATCCCATTAAGATCTGTACTCACTGGTTCTTCTTTTGAATTCTGGACCTGATCATAATTGACCTATTATCAAATCCTCTGCTCTGAAATCTCAAAACTCTCCTCCTCTGGCCACTACTGGAAGAAATGTACTTGGGTTTTTAACCTCAATTATGTTTTATTTCAAATGTCTTAATTAAAAGAAGTTTTTTGGGGGGTTGGTTTGCTTTTTTTTGCTTGTTTTTGAGAATGGGCCTTGCTGGGTTCCCTGGCTGGTCTCCAACTCCTGGGCTCAAGAGATCCACCCGCCTCAGCCTCTGGAAGACAAAAGAATTTTTTAAATGTAAAAAATATTTATTCCTCTAAATAAATAAGGTACAGAATAAGTGCATTTCTTCTCATTCAACTCAGGAATGCTTCTCAGGACTGGCCCACGTGCTCATAGTCACTGTCACCAGAAACATCACTCCAGAGAACTCCAGTTACACCATCACGGCTGGGTGCTGCTGGGGAGCACTGTGGCAGGGTGGTAGCAGGGCGCTGTGTGAGACTGTGAGAATCTAACCTTAGACAAAAACCTAGAACACCAAACACAAGCAACCAGTACCCACTTATCGGTAGTCAACCTTCCAATTTCCTTTACTGTTAATTTCATGCATCTTACTACTTCTGTCCTCATCAACACCACAGCAAGCAAGCACTTCACCGCCTGCTCCAGAGGAATTATCTGGTCTCCCTTTGCTCCTGTTCCCCAAAGCAAGCACACGAGGGATTTTTACCAATAATACCAACATTAAAAAGCATAACAACAGACCCAAAAATTTAGATACATGAAATAAAGGCAGTGTATTAAGGTTTCCTAAATAAAAACACAAGAAAGAAAATGTATTGCCGGATGGGGTGGTTTATGCCTGCAACCCCAGAGACTTGGGTGGCAAGTTCAAGGCCAGCCTGGGCAACTTAGATGTCACTGTGTCAAAAATAAAAAGGGCTTGGGAATGTAGCTCAGTAGTAGAAGACCCCTGGGCTCAATTCCCAGTACTGAGAGAGAGAGGGAGAGAAAGGGAGAAAGAGGGAGA